>NC_134694.1:90042132-90349007 GCF_050947455.1 Rhinoderma darwinii
CCATCAGTCATTCATCCATCATACGTAGACTCCCATGTTAAAAACATGTATACAATGAATGTATACTTTTTTTACTGAATGAATGACAGAGGCCTCTGAGGGATGCTACGTGTCTATTGGTCACCTGTCTCCTATAGACTCCCATGATAAAAAAAAAACTTTTGACAGTACGTTATACATTTTTTTTGCTGGATGGCGCGAGATTGCATTGAATTAGTATCATGACAAATTGTATAACAACGCAATTTAACCTTTTCCAGCACCATGATGTAATAGCATGACGCTGTTTATTACAGCTGACACCCGGGACTAATGGTCAGGAACAGAGATTGTGCTGTTCCTGGCCGTTTAACCACTTAAATGCTGGGATGAATCCCGATCGCATCATCAGAGGCGTTAGAAAGAGGGGGTGCCCCCTCCAACAGCTCGTCCCCCCCCCGCGACGTGATCGGGAGGTGCCAATGGTTGACATGGCAGCCCAGTGGCCTAATGAAGGCCCTCAGCACTGCCTCTATTCATCTCCTGTTAAGCCCTACCTCTGGCAAGGCTTAACAGGAGCATAATTTCTATACATTAGTATTGCAGTGTATTGAACCAGCGATCTAATGATCGTTGGTTCAGGTCCACTAGGGGGACTAATGAAATGTGTAAAAAAAGTTTACGTTTTTAGTAGTGTAAAAAAAATATATATATATGTTGAAAGTTCAAACAACCGCCCTTTTCCCATTTTTTCTCTAAATTAATGTAAAGAAACTATATAAAAAAAAACAATTAGTATCACGTTATCCATAAAAGTCGAAACCTTTTAAAATATACCATTATTTAACCCACACGGTGAGTGGCGTAAAAAAAAATATACACAAATATTTTTTTTCCAGGTTTTCCAATACATTATATGGTACAATATATCGACGGAAAAATAAAAAGTCATGGTTTTAGGAAGTTGGGGAGGAAAAAAATTAAAATTAAAATCTAAATAATGGCTGTGACGGGAAGAAAATCTAAGAGCGAGAGTGGGGTCTGGTGTGGGAGGTTAGTGAAAGGCTAAAGATGTTAAGAGGGACTAAAGGGGTAAAAGGGAAATGTAAATGTAGAGTTGGAGTGTCTATTGGAAGTAAGAGTTGGGGTTGAGGGGTAAAGGGGGACTAAAGATATAAACGGGGCTATGGGTTTTAGAGGGGGTTTGATTAAGGGCACATGGACATTTAATTAGAGGCGTTATATAGGAGTTATACATTCACAGTATAACTACTATAATGCTTACAATAACCATACATTAAATTCTGTGCAGTAGAGGTATGTTATTCTTCATTCATTTCACATTACAGTTAATGCTGTCACATGATACCATTATACACTATATTATAGTGATCTGCACTTGTGCTAAAGTGTCAGAGGTAAATTATACAGCAAAAGTGCATGTGCTGGACAATTCCCACCTTCAGCACAAGCACCCAGTGGAGACCAGGGATGATACAGTCATATGATTGAACAAACAGTATGAACTATCATGTCAGATTCTCTATTAAACCCATAGTGTGAGCACTGTATACATTTTAATAATTTGTACCCGTCATTTACAGTGTTTGCCAAGACAATCTTTAGTCTGATATCCAATTGTTAAATAAAGATAGAAGTGAGTTTTGTACAATTCATCTTTTAGTCTAAGACCTTTTATAAAAAATAGTGGGAAGTAAGTCTCTTTACGCACAGGAGGACTTGGTGTCATGCGGTTATATTTATTTTGTAAAGTCTGTTACTAGGACATCCTAAAGGATACATTTGGCAAGCTGCAAGATGAATTTCTAAGACTAAAGAAAAGCAGATAAAAGAATTTTCTTGGTGACTGTGCTCAGCAAGTTATTCATACAAGTAGGTTCTAGTATTGAGACTACAATTTATCCAATTATGAATATGTTTTCACTCTATGGAACAGCTCTGTCATCTCCTAATATTGGATATAATTCACAGGATATCCTTATTATTTATACAGGGGTATGCACCATTGTTTGTTGTCTTGTATGGCATGAATTTCTCAGTGTGGCTTCTTATTTTACATATACAGGCACCACCAAAGATCCATTGGTTCTATGTATGAATCTCAAACACTGTTGTTCTGTCTAATTCATTTTTCATCTCCACACTGGAAATAATTCTGTGGATCAGTACTGCATGTTAGTATACCTCTTAGTGCCAATCTGTGTCCTAGTTATCACCTTCAATAAAGATCTACAATATTAATATAGTTTGTAACATATTGAGATCATCTTCTTACAAAGAAATAGGCATAGTCAAGAGGGAATGTTTGAAATAGAGCCAAGTGGTAGGTTATCCTGTTGTCTTTCCCCAGTAGTCACAGTATAAATTTATAGCTCAGAGTTATAAAATATTTATACTTATATTTATGCGCAAGCAGTATAATCATTTACATAGTGCCAAGAGTAATCCATATGATTCCCTAGGGATGACTGCAGCATAATGTACTGACAAGGTTATAACACTTTTTATGCCTTCTTATTCATATACCACATGTTACAGTTTTAGTGCTTTGGAAAACTAAAAGAAAAACTTTTTACTTTGTACTATTTTATTTTTAAAAACTCTTTTAAGAACACATTTTCATCCAAATGCATACTACATTCCACAATGTTGTCCCTGAGAGCAGGCTACCCCCCAATGCATTCAAACTCACATATAGTACACATTGACCTGGCGGTTGTTCAATTTGATATGAATCATATCTAAGTGCTTTCTGCCTATCACACTGCTGGATCTACCACATTTTAAAAAAACATTATATTTTATGTGAAAGGGGAAAATAATAAGCCAAGAAAGTATAAATCATTTCAAGATGCCCTGGGTCAACATATGAAAGTATTACATTGTTTGTCCCTGTAGCTGATATCCTTGCAGCATCCTTAAAAGGCCACATGGAAAATATTCTTCTATATAAGCAATAACATAGACATCCAATATTGCACTGGTTAAATTACATCCATGTAGCAAAAACATTGTCAGTGTAATAAGTCTTGGGAAAAAAAAAGTTAATGTGAAAAAGTTGGTAGATCATGGTAATAGAGATTGACTTTACCTAGAGGTTATCCAGAGGCGTAACTTAAAGCTTTTAGTCCCTAATGCAAATTTTGTAACAGGGCCCTTCCGGTTACTAATTTTCACTAAAGAACTTGCGTACCTTTTAAAAAATAATTTATTTGGAATACCAAATTCTATTCTTTACAAGTAATGCCTTAAAAATACAGGGACATTCAGAGCTTGTGTGCTGTAACAATATTTTGTTATCACGTGAATATAAATTTGTAAAAACCACTGCCAATTGACAATATAGTGAATAGTTAACGTTCGAATGACCCCAGTTATCTCAGTTAAACGCTCGCTGCTATATTTTTTTAATTATGTCAGGGAGAATTTGAATCCAACTAATGTGGAAGAAAACTGTATCTCCTTCGCTTTCTCTATTGGTCTCTAGAGTTAACGATATTATGCAAATGAAAAATCGAACTTCTTCTCTGAAAGATGTATATGATAGATTTCACAAGATCTGGTGCCCTTGGCTGGAAACAGAAATCTGATGAGTATTGAATTATTTTGCAAGGTCCTTAAGACTGAGGGTAATATGGCTAACAATACGCCTATTGGGAGAGGTGGAAGTATGTTTGTGTAGAGATGCTGCTCCCCCCCCCCCCTTCCCCTTCTTTTTTTTTTTTTTTTTCTTACCTTTCCCTTTTTATCCCTATTTTCTTTCTTCTTTTCCTTCATTTTTTGATTGGATCTGGCTTTTATGGTCACATATAAAGGAAGAATATAATAATAAAAAAAAATTAAAGAATTAAAAGAAAAAAAAGTTTGAAAGACATGGATTTCTACGTAACAATAAGCTTATGTTTTTATTTATTTCAAAGGCTTTTGACATCACTTGCCTTTGCCTCTTTGAGCATTCATTACATCTCAGCCAACATTTCCACACCTCCTGTATCCTCTGCAAATGACTAAGACATGCCTGTATACATAAGGGAATGTATGCCTACAATAATTTTTAGGTTATCATAAAAGATTTGATCAACAACAAATAGGAAATTTTGCGCTGATGGTGAAATCGCTGCCCATGTTTACACTGGCCAATGACTGAAACATTTTACACAATAATCGCCATGTGTCAAAGGTCCCTAAGTCTATGGAAGTGCCGTAGGTTCGACATTGCTAAACCTACACTAATTCTGTATATTAGGAAATCACATAAATAACAATCATCATAATAGATTGGTATTGTGATTATTATTTCTACCACAATCATTCCTTTTTACAAACATAAGCATTCTGATGATACAAGAAGGAAGCTAGGTACTAAAATTACCTGCAATATTTTTGCAAGCCCTTTATCAGATTATAGGCTGTTGATGAATTTATAGGACAACATAATTCTCTACAGCCTTTCACCTGTATTACTAAATTGCACTTGTAAACAGAGCAATTTCAGTAATAAGAATGTTTAAGGGAATTATGTATTTGATTTTCCAAGGAGAAACTCAGCTGTATACCTTAACTAAACATATTCATAAAGCTCTCTTACTAAAAATACAGAGCCATTCCTACAGTGGTCACATAACCCTAAGTGTAAGAATTATAACACGTATGAGTACAGTGCCAGCCATTGGTATATGTGGTCATGTGACAGCTGTAGTAAGGCTTTGCACAGAGCCTTTCACATATGCACGGGGAAGAAGGGCATGTAAGGAGCGCCACAGCCATATTGATTACTTGTGTCCGTGGCCTTTTACAGAAGCCTAGGGATTGACTGCATTTTAAGGTAGTTTGTTTTTACAATCTGGTGAGGGTATTCACCTGGAACTATAATTCTTGAAACTTATTTCATTACAGTGCAGAAACTACATGCAAACATTTTTTTTACCTTTTGAGATACAGCTTCTTTGTACCCTGGATACATAAAAGCTGTATCTTGCGCTGTAATCCAAATTTGTCAGGTCAGAGGGACTAACAGCTTAGGTGACAGCGGGGATTCAGCTGTTATTAATCACATCTATGTTCATAACTTAGATGTAAACGATAACAGGTGGATCACGCATGTCAGAGAAATGCAGGACCCGTTGTCACCAAAGCCGGTAGTCCCGCTGACCTGACCGATTTGGGTTTCAGTGCAAGATATAGCTTCTATGTATCCAGGATACATAGAAGATGTGTGTCAAAAAGTTAAAAAATAAAATTGATAAAAAACTATTTGCATTAAACACCTTGATGCATTGTTTTATTAAATATATATATATAAAAAAAAGTAAAAACAATTTTTTTTCAAAATTATGTGTTTTTGTGTCTCCATATTTGAAAAGCCATATTTTTCGTTTTTTGTTACACCGATGCACCTACATGAGCACTTTTTTTTGGGAGACGACTTGTCGTTTCTATCAGTACCACTTTGAAATACATGCAACTTTTTGATCACTTTTTAATCACATTTTTTTGAAGGCAGGATGAACAGAAAACAGCAATTCTGGCATTATTTTTTATTTTATTTTTTACAGCGTTCGCTGAGCGGGTTAAATAACATAATAGCTTTGTAGTTGGGGTCATTACGGATGCGGAAATACCAAATATGTGCAACTTTTTTTTCTTTTTTTTTGTTTCATAATAAAGCATTTTGTAAGGGGAAAAAGTGTGTTTTTCATATTTTTTTTCACTTATTTATTTATTAATAACTTTATTAAACTTTCTTTTTTTACTTTTTTTACTAGTCCCGCAAGGGGACTTCACTATGTGATCGTCCAATCGCTTTTATAATACACTGCAATACTTCTGTATTGCAGTGTATTACTGCCTATCCGTTTGCAACGGACAGGCATCTGCTAGGTCATGCCAGAGGCATGGCCTAGCAGGCATCCACTACAGGCAGACCTGGGGGCCTTTATTAGGTCCCCGGCTGCCATAGAAGAAACTGGCACCCTGCGATCTCATAGCAGGGTGCCAGTGGGGTGAGAGAGGGAGCTCCCTCCTCTCCAAAACCACTTAGCTGCAGCGCTCGCTATTGGGCGCCGCATCTAAGGGGTTAAACAGGCGGATTTCGATCTGCCCACTCGAGCATCGATGCCCCAAGTTCTCAGCTACCTCCGGTAGCTGAGAACAGGGAGTTTTAACTTCTCCCGGCGCCACAGATTTATTCTGATGCAGCACCGTGAAAAGGCGTATGCATCAGAATAAAGCCCGTTAGTGGCTGCCGTGAAAAGGTGTATTAGCGGTCACTAACAGGTTAAACTTCGCCTGTCCTTGTAAGGCTATGTCCACACTATATTTACACCAAATGCGCCCAACAGACCCTATTTACTTATAAAGGGGTCCGTCAGGCTTCTGCTGGGGTGTCCTTTGCTTTGATTTCAATAATTCCATTTTCTTACAGTTAAATATGATGAAACTGCTAATGGAGGTTCCGAAAGGAGCTTCTAACTGCAGTGTGAACAGACTCTTAATGATCTAGTGAATGTTTCTTAACTGCTTGACAACTAATGACGAGTATCCTCTTTATGATCGTCAGGCAGTAGCTTTTTGCTGCTACTGTGCCCTTGCAAGAAGGAGTGGGGCAACGGCTGTAGTCCACAGCCCCAGCCCTGATCTAACAGCGAATATCAGAGAAACCTAAAATATATAAATTAAATATTTCCCTATGGGAGTAAAAAAAAATGTAATCAATAAGAAAAAGTAATGTAAAAAAAATTATGTAAATTAAAACAAAAAAGAAACACATTGTTTACAATAGTTACATAGTTAATACGGTTGAAAAAAGACAAATGTCCATCAAGATAAACTGTCCAATAGATAAACTTTATTAAAAATAAGTTCCAAGACATAAAATAATATAGACATATTTTATATGCTCATAACCATAACAACATGTACAAAAAATGCATAAGATCACTTGTATGGTGTAAAAACAATATATTTATAAAAACTGCCAAAGATTTGCAATTTAGTGTCAAAAAATCTTTATTGATTTGTAAGCAAACTGATAGCGGGTATATTCAATAAATTGAGCTGCAGAGGGAAAAAAAAAAAGAGTAAAGGGATAGTACAAGGTGAGTATAAATCTCCACAATGGCAATTACATAATGATCAGTACTACTTCACATCAGTATCACATTATTATAATAAACATGGCACCGTAATCGCAAGAGTGGGAGACAAATTACAAAGAAAAGAATATCCCTCAAATGAAAACATGGCAATGTAGATTCGAGGAGTGGGAGGAAGACAACCAAAGATGCCACACTTTATTGTTGAGATCTACTTGTCAGATCGTAAAGCTTCTACTTCCAAATAGATTCTGTTTATTCAGGCCTTGACTTTGTGTAACGAGAGGTCAGATGACTTCCATTTAAAGGCAGTATTAGTATAAGTAGCTAATAATATGTTTTGTACCGGTTTGAATACTGCAGACGTCATCCTAGGGGGCTTGTCATCCAACAGACAAATTGATTGAATTTTTGGGGAATGGGACATCCAGAATTTCAGCTATACGGGAGCATATGGAACTCCAGAAAGAGATAATGGTGCAGCAAGACCATGTACCAAATGGCACATTAATAGAGTACAACTCGTGATGTAAAAAGCTTCATACAAGTACATCAAACAAAAGTTTTGACTGTCAAAACAATATTTCTTATGTTCTCCAGGCCAAAATTGGACTGGTCCTTAAGAGGCTAAGCAGCCAGTGTGCAACCATGTCTCTACATATACATTTTTACATTCATGGGGTACCCTAACTATATATGATTTATTAAGTGTGGAAATCTTTTTTTTTAAAGAGGATTACCACCCAAAATGTAAAATTGACTACATATTAGTAAATCAGAAGTTAGAGAAGTAGCCAAACTTTAACTTATACGTTTATCTTATTTACAGAGATATTATCATTTATCCATTTTGTTGGGGTGCCCATTCCTGCAAAAGTAACAGGAGGAAGTGCAACCATATTGGTTGCCAACTAATATTTCTGCACTTTCTTTTGGCAGTTTTTGTGATAATGGTTGATTTACTAATAAATGTCCATTTCTAAGTTTTGGGTGGAGACACATGGTCAGAGACAAGAGAACATAAGTAGAAATTTTGTTTAATAAATAGGTATTCTATACACCCACACATACTCACACACTCACACACACACTCACACACACATTCACACACTTAGACATATCATAATCACCAGATGAAAAGGATCCAGTTATGGTGATGTGGGGCATAGACAGTCTGTAAAAATAGGGGACTTTTGACCAGTGACCTCAATAGAAAATTTTAAATAAAGGAAAACACGAGCGGCACCCCTAGAAAAATATTGTACAAGACTATACATAAGACCAGTTATAGGATTCTAGAATCAAACTAAGCTGCTGTTGAGCATCGGTATCCTGGGGATTATTTCATTTGGATCCTCTCAGTCTTAGATAGAACTTCTGGAAAGCGCTGACATCAAAAGGTTCTGTTCTTACCAAAAATAAATGATGAAGTAGCCGTACATGAAGTTGAAATCTAAAATAATTTTTCTCATAGGACATATTTCGACCCAGCACCAGCGACTTCTTCAAATACTTAATAGGAGGTAGACACATCCATGATTTATTTTTCTTTCTTTTAGCTGTAGGAGCTTCCACAACTTATTGTAATTTTCAACATTTTAAAGTTTACATTAAATTCTACTGATGTGTTTATATTCGTATCTCCGCTGTAGACAAATATCACTATCATATACATTTCATTATTCATGTTTGACTTTCCAGTTTCCAGAACACAGTCATTCTATGTTAATATGGACTGGAGTTTGCTATATATGTCATTCATTTCAAAGGAGAGTGACTACTTGCGCAGGAACCCCTACACTAAAATTCTGGAAAACAAATAAAATATATTTGTTACGCATGATTCACTCTCATTAAAATCTGACATGTAATGTGTTCCGGGGTTTAACCCTAAAACATGTTACATGTGAGATTTTAATAAGAATAAGTCCTGCACAAAAATGTACTTTATTGTAGTTATCAGCGATTCCTTGAATTGTTGGCTGGGACATTTCCATCCTTCTTTCCTTAACCTCCATGCTGCTGCTGCCTGCATTAAAATTAACTCGGACTATCAGTAGACTGCATCACCAATCTCCTTACATGCTGAATATAGTGTTGTTTCTACAGCACAACCTGCCCAGGTGAGTGGAGAAGCTATTGTTTTTTGGGATCTGCCATGATTGATATGATATGCTCCCCTATGATGCACTCTGTTCGTCTTTTCTTGGCTTCTTTTAGTTTTTGTAAATGAACCCCAGATCGTGTATTCTTTTCACTGTACAATCAATCTGAAAGCAATACTAAAATGTACTTGGCAAATGACTGAGACGATACCTACTTCTTCATTAAAGCTAGGCTAAAGATACGATGAATCATAACAACATGTACAGGATATGGATGGATCAGGAAGTCATATCTTGTAGTTGGCTGTAGAATTAAATGAATGTTGAGTATAATATATTCTGGGAACAAAATCATGCTAGGCTTTATGGGCAATTATTTAACTTGTTTTAAGCAAATGTGAAATTGTTTGCTCAAGGTTTCTTTATTGGAGGATTTGAACAGATTGTACTAATAACCTCACTCAGTGTGATCTGAGCTATGCAATGTGATTAGCACTTAGCCATCCCCAGCAGGGAAAAAAGCAAGAGAAGAAACAGGGTTATGGCCTCTGACATAATTGTAGGAAAAATGTAATTGAATTACTGTGTAATCAACGGAGAAAAAATGTCTAATCAGTCTAAAGCAATAAAAAACATTAACATGTCTAAACTAGAAAGCTATCATCTGCATCTACCCAGATAAGCTGTATAAGAATAGTCAAGTCACAATTGTATTAATCATATGAAAACAAAAGTGCAGCTTTCGTTAATATTCATTATAATGATGTCTAGAAATATCTTTATAATAAAACCATGCAACAAAATATCTTTATAACAAGCACATATGTGCACAATTGCTATTTGAGCCAAATCATGTTGAAGTAATGTTTGTCTATGGGAACAAGTGCAGTTCTGTTCTTTTATGGTCTACACATGAAGACTTTTTGTAGAGCTACTTTTCAATTTTAACTAGCAAGCTACAGCTACAGTCCAAAGGAATACATTGAACTTCATACAACTCTGTGCACCCCTCTGGACTCCAGCTGTCACTCGATGTTGTGCTACAAAAAGTCTCCAATATATATTTTTTTATATTTCTTTGTTATTTTTTTTTTAACAAACAAGAATCAGAGACAAGAGATAAAAGGCAAAGACAAAAAGAGTGAATAACAAACATATCAAATCATACCCCTTTTTACCTGACAGTCCAGCCACCCCAACACATAAAAGGAAGGAGGAGAAGAAAAAAAAAATAAAGACCATAAAAAAACCAGTGTCTCACGTTTAGTACATCCATTCAGAGATTGGGTCTCTAGACCGATTCCTTTTACTAGTATAAGTATCCTTCCCCCCAAAAAAATTGCTTAACAATTAACATCTTAACCCCTTCCCGCCACAGCCCTTTTTCAGATTTTTATTTTCGTTTTTTCCTCCCCACCTCCCAGAAGCCATAACGTTTTTATTTTTCCGTCGATATAGTCCTATGAGAGCTTGATTTTTGCGAGACGAGATGTAGTTTTTCTTAGCACCATTTATTTTGCCATATAATGTACTAGGAAATGGGAAAAATATTATTTGTGTGGTGGAAAATGAAAAAAAAACAGCGATTCCTCCATTGTTTTTTGCGTGTCGTTTTTACGGAATTCACTGTGCAATAAAAACAACATGTTAACTTTATTCTGTGGGTCAATAAGATTACAGTGATACCAAATATATATAGTTGTTTCTATATTTTACTACATTTACGAGGAAAAACCGAAGTGTAAAAACTAAAATGTACTTTGTGTTGCCAAATTCCGAGAGCCATAACATTTTTATTTTTCCGTCGATTAAGTCGTATGAGGGCTTATTTTTTGTGGGATAAGCTGTAGTTTTTAATGATACCTTTCTGGGGTACATGCAACGTTTTGATCACTTTTTAGTTCATTTTTTGTGGGAGATGAGGTGACAAAAAAATAGAGATTCTGGCGTTTAGATTTTTTTTTATTACGACGTTCACCGTGAGGGTTAAATAATGATATATTGTAATAGTTCAGACTTTTACGGATGTGGCAATGCCAATTATATTTATTTATTTATTTTTTTACTATGCTCTAGGGGGAAAATGGGAAAAGGGTTGTTGTTTTTAACTTTTAATTTTCAAATTTTTTTTTACACAAAAAAAACCTTTATTTTACTCATTTTTACTTTTTTTTATTAGTCCCCCTAGGGGACTTCCACCAGTGATCGTTAGGTCGCTTGCACGATAAACTGCAACACTAATGTATTGCAGTATATCGTGATTCTGACAGGCTTAATAGGAGCACAAAGATGGCGGACCTGGGGGCCTTCATTAGGCCCCCAGGTAGCCATAGAAACCATCGCCCCCCCCCCCCACAATTGCATTGCGGGGGGCACGATGAGCTGTTAGAGGTGATCACCCCCCTCGATTCTAATGATTTTAATTCTGTGGTCGCTATTGACCGCGGCATTTAATGAGTTAAACGAGCAGGATCACGCTTGAGCCCAATTCCGCTTGTTAGTCTGAAGTATCGGCTGTAAAATACAGCCGACACCAACTTCGTATGGAGCGGATTCACTCCGTGAGCCTGTTCCATACTTCCCCTACCTGACTTTGGCGTATGGATACGTCAAATGTCAGGAAGGGGTTAACTGCTATGAACACCTTTGAAACTATTTGTTTTATTACATTTGCTGTATTATGCACTAAAAAACCCTGTTACAATTGGTTGGTTTTAAAAAAAAAATTCCACTTGACTTCTGTAGCCTGCATGTATTCTAGTACACAGCAGACTGCAGAATACCGTACACAGTCAAATCCGTCAGACTGGTTTTCTGATGGCTCGTACATTAGCCCGTTTCTCTCCTTTCCTGAATGAGCTTCTAAGCTCATTTTCAACTAAATCAAAGTTGAACTTTGAACAGATAACATTAAAAAACTAGTGTCACCCAAAACACATATGAATGATTTAACATTATAAGGGTGCTCAACCTTATCCTAATTCCAAAAGGCCCAAAATAGAGTCACAGCATTTGAAAAAAAAATCAGCTGACGGGGCATGAATTTAGGGCAATTAGCAGTCAGACGGCCAAAGTTGCATAAAAAAAGTTGAATAGTGTAAATGGTTAATAATCATAAAATGGGACATTTTGTGAGCAACGTTAGATGACAATCCATATACAGACCACAAATAGAATTCCACCTATTATCTAAAAAAGTATCCTTGTCTCTTCGCCAGTGATTGCTGAACCTACTATTAAGTCACCATAGAGAAAACCTGGTCATTAAGTATTTATATAACTTTGCAGTGCAGCCTCTCCTAGAAGTCTGTGATATCAAGAATTCAAAAATAACAAAAGAAGTAGAGGGAGAGTTATTAGCATGCTGCTATTCCTGAAAGAATCCCTTTAGGAAGTGGATAGACTTAAGGATCAAAGGACTTATGGAACCCAGTAGAAAATAAATCTGAAATATGCTTTAGCCCTTTTTCTTCCGAGACTCTATACCCATAAAGTGCATAAGATGTGTAAGATTCCAAATGGGTGAGCAAAAAAGATGCTTCTTGCACTCTATCATGTCTTTTGGAGCAAGAGGTACAGTATATTAAAAACTTTTGATAGGGAAAAAGAAAAAGTTGACACGATCAGACTCCTTAAAGAACGCAAAAAAATGTAAATATCACACATATCAGATGAATGAGACATTGGCCCACAATTGTCATGCAGTTGAAGTCAGTTTTTGGCATAAACTGGCAACAAAATAGTGAATAATCAAACCGCAAAGTGTGACAAATTTGCGGCAAATTTTGCGACTTTTGGAAAGTGACAAGAAACGTGGGCGTGGTCTCCAAGGAGCTGCAATTTTTGACACATTTTTTAAGTAGAAAGCCCGAGAATGGTACACGTTTTGTCGCATATCTACTCCTGCTCAGGGGACTCTGTGTGCTGCCATACAGAATCCTGACCACACCACTGCCATGTACATGAAGACTTAGGGCATGTTTAGATGTGGTGGGCATTTGCTGCTACAGATTTTGTATCAAATTTGTGGAAATTATGCAACGAATTTGCTACAAAATTTGCATATGTAAGGGTTCATCCAGGCTTGGAATATTTCACAGCAGACTTCAATATTTGCATTGCAAAGACTGTAATCAGCAGTGGAAATTCCACAGGGCAAGCTATTTTCCTCACTGTTGTTTTCTGCAACATCTGCACTACGTAACCTAAAAGCTATAGAAACCAAAGAAAATAAGTCTGCTGCGGAATTCCCCGGCAATCCGCCACATCTGGTAAGATTTGAATAGATTTGCAGAAATCCATGTGCATGTTACAGAAACAAACCCATTCAGATGCATGGGATGGTTTTTCAGTCGCACATACAGTGCATTCGGAAAGTCTTCTTATCCTTTCAGTTTTTTCACATTCTGTTATGTTGAGGCCTTGTGCTAAAATAATTAAAAAAAAAAAAAGTTTTTTTCCCTATCATTCTGCACTCAACACCTCATAATGACAAAGTGAAAACAGAATTTTAGAAATCTTTGCAAATTTATTAAAAATGAAAAACTCACATTTTTGATAGTCCCTTTGCTATGACACTTAAAATTTAGCTCTGGGGCCCTCCCATTTCTGTAGATCATCTTTGACATGTTTTTACATCTTGATTGGAGTCCACCTGTGGTAAACTCATTTGATTGGACATGATTTGGAAAGACACACCCCTGTCTATATAAGGTCTCACAGCTGACAATGCATATCAGAGCAAAAACCAAGCCATGAAGAGGAAAGAACTGCCTGTAGAGCTCAGGGAGAGGATTGTGTGGAGGAACAGATGTGGGGAAGGGTACAAAAAAATTCTGCTGCACTAACAGCTTCCAAGAGCAAAGAGGCCTCCATAATTCTTAAATGGAAGAAGTTTGGAACAACCAGGACTCTTCCTAGAGCTGGCTGCCCCACCAAACTAAGTAATCATGGGAGAAGAGCCTTGATAAGAGAGTTGACCAAGAACCCAATGTTCACTCTGGCCGAGCTCCAAAGATCCAGTGTGCAGATAGGAGAAACTTCCAGAAGGTCAACCATCACTGAAGCATTCCACCAATCAGAAAATTGATTTAAATAAACTTGCGTTGTCTAAGAAAAAAATATTGTCGCTAGCCCAACAAATAAAAAATGTATAGCCGTTTAACTAACCTGTGCTAAAAATGCCTAACTGTGTCTGGTCCTGAAGGCTGAAAACAGCACTTGTACTGAACCGGTTAAAACACCCTAAGGGTATGTTCACCCAGGTCAGATACGCTTCCAAGCCAGAACCCACAGAAATAACTGGCCGAACATTCGCACCAAATTAAAGTTCCATTTGGCAATACCATGTAATATTTGGCCGGATTGACCACTGTGGAAAACAGCCGATCGAAAATAAACAAAAATGGCCTAAACTAACCTCCCCTGGCTGTGCCATAGGAATGTGTTCTTACTCTCCCATCTGTTTTCTGCACAGACAGCCTTCTGTAAAGATGTTTCGTCACATGTGACTGCTGCAGTCTGTGATTGGATGCAAGGGTCACGTGTAATGAAATATCAATACAGGAGGCTGGTGTTCACAGAGCAGCCAGAAGAGCAAGGCCACATTGCTATAGGAGCACTGGGAAAGTGAGTAAAGTCTTTTTTTTAACATGCATAATTTGCTATGAATACGCAGCAATGCTGCAGATATTGGCATTTGTTGCAGAATTTGACTTCTTCTTTGAACTATAGGAAATATTTTGCAACAAATGCGCAGACTTTCCACAACAGATTTATAATCCGCACCGCAGGTCATTTTATTCTGTGCAGAATTTTTCAGTAGCCTTAGGATAAGATTTGAGAAAATTTTATTCACTTTGCTGCTACTGTAAACGCTGCGGAAATTCTACAGCATATATTCCACATCTTAACATACCCTTAGATAATCTTCTCTGATTTTTCATTCTCTTTCTTTTCAGTATTTGACCCAGTAATTCTTAGTTTAAATTTAGCCATCTTTCTAACATTATAGTAAGAAGAAAGTATCAAGAGATTTCCATAATTACAATTAGCAATTTGAAATGTGACAACTATTGTGGTTACGTTTCACAGCCATACAGAGACTTCAAACTCTGAGTACACTGTTTACAACAGAATAAAAATCCTAGTTTGTGTTGACTAAATGTGTCTAATGAGCGACAAACTAAGAAATTGTTTCCCATGCAATGCAACTTTTCTGCCAGAAAAAGCACAATGTGCTATTATTATGATGGGGTGAAAGGTCACTGCCCCTTCTTACTCTGAGCTGCATCTCATGGTACAGAGCTGTGAAAGACTTTGGCATTTGATGTAATTAGCTCTCAATTATTCAGAAATTCAGTGCAAAATGAAAATTTCTATTTTTTTTTTTTAGTCATGATTCATTAGAAAGAATAAAATCAAAGCCCAGAGTTTGCAATGCTCTGGTTTAATAGTTCAAATTGATGCGGTTTAAACTGAGTAAACTACAGAGCTCTAGATATTGTGAATAAATGCAATGCCCCTTAAATGTAATATTCTTTCTATGATTCTGTAAAGGATCTGCCAGGCACAGCTTCTTTATCAACGCCCATAGGTAATCAGTCTGCACCTGCTTCTAGGTCTGTGAGACTGACTCCATCTTCCACCACTCAGGATGGCAGGCTTAGGAGTGGGAGAGCCTATCGCAGCCTGGCCAGACGGAGCTAGCTCCCGCCCTCTGTCGATTTATACCTGCCTTTCCTGTTCCTCCTTGCTTGTGAATCTTCTCTGTTGGTTTCCTGGCCCTGCTGCAGCTTCTTGTACTATTTATCCCTGCTTCGTATTGACCCTGGCTTGTTGACTACTCTCCAGCTCTGCGTTTGGTACCTCGTGCTCTCCTGGTTTACTCGGCTTGTTCACTACTCTCCTGCTCTGCGTTTTGCACCTCGTACTCTCCTGGTTTGACTCGGCTCGTTTACTACTCTTGTTGCTCACGGTGTTGCCGTTGGCAACTGCCCCGTTTCCCTTAGGTTCTGTGTTCCCTTGTCTGTTTGTCGGTCGTTCACTTATTGAGTGTAGGGACCGTCGCCCAGTTGTACCCCGTCGTCTAGGGCGGGTCGTTGCAAGTAGGCAGGGACTGAGTAGCGGGTAGATTAGGGCTCACTTGTCTGTTTCCCTACCCCCATCATTACATATTCACAAGCCCATATACCTAGTCTACCCTGGTCCCTGACACTACTATGGACCCCCTTGAGACCCTGGCTCAGCAAATGCAGGGCCTCTCCCTACAGGTCCAGGCCCTGGCTCAGAGGGTCAATCAGCCTGATGCTACCATGGTAGTACCCCACACCTCACCTCTTGAACCCCACCTCAAGTTGCCTGACCGGTTCTCAGGGGACCGGAAGACTTTTCTCTCCTTTCGGAAGAGTTGTAGGCTCTATTTTCACTTAAAGCCCCACTCCTCAGGTTCTGAGAGCCAGCGGGTGGGTATAATTATGTCCCGGCTCCTGGAGGGGCCCCAAGAATGGGCCTTCTCCTTGGCTCCTGATGCCCCTGAACTTTCCTCCGTTGATCTTTTCTTTTCTGCTCTAGGACTCATTTATGACGAGACTGACAAGACTGCCTTTGCCGAGAGTCAGCTGGTGACCTTACGTCAGGGTAAGAGACCTGTTGAGGAGTATTGTTCTGACTTTAGGAAGTGGTGCGTAGCTTCTCGGTGGAATGACCCTGCCTTAAGGTGCCAGTTTAGGTTGGGCCTGTCGAATGCCCTGAAAGACCTGCTAGTTAGCTACCCCTCTTCTGACTCCCTAGACCAGGTTATGGCTTTAGCGGTACGACTTGACTGACGTCTCAGGGAACGACGACTTGAACGTCTTGGTGTTTTTTCCTCTGACTCCCCCATGATGCCTCCCGAGGTTCCGTTGCTTCGTTCTTCCACGGAAGACTCGGAGGTACCTATGCAACTCGGGGCCTCCGTGTCCCCCCAACAACGTAGAGAGTTCCGCAGGAAGAATGGTCTCTGCTTCTACTGTGGGGATGACAAGCATCAAGTGAACAACTGTCCTGGGCGTAAGAATAAGCAGCCGGAGGAACTTGCGCCCCTAAGTGACCATCGGGGAGGTCACTTGGGCGCACAGGTATTTCCCGTAAATATGAAACGTAATAAAATCTTGCTTCCCTTTCAGGTCTCTTTTGGTGGTAGGTCTGCTACCGGCAGTGCCTTCGTGGATTCAGGGTCCTCTACTAATATCATGTCTGTGGAATTTGCTATGTCTCTTTCTATGCCTCTGATTGATTTGCCTAAACCTGTCCCGGTAGTGGGTATCGACTCCACTCCTCTTGCTAATAGTTATTTTACACAGCATACCCCTGTTTTTTAACTCCTTTGGCTCCATGCATTTGGAGCAGTGCTCTGTACTGTTAATGCAGGGATTATCGTCCGATTTGGTTTTAGGCCTTCCCTGGTTGCAGTTGCATAATCCCACGTTTGACTGGAATACTGGGGATCTTACCAAATGGGGTAATGAATGCATGAAGTCATGTTTTTCTGTTAATTCTATTTCTCCCCCTGAGGAGGTGAACACGCTACCTGAATTTGTTCAGGACTACGCTGATGTTTTCTCTAAGGACGCCTCCGAAGTGTTACCCCCTCATAGAGAATACGATTGCGCTATCGATTTGGTACCAGGAGCTAAGCTCCCTGATATTTAATCTCTCTTGTCCCGAACGTGAAGCCATGAGAGAGTATATCCAGGAATGCCTGGCCAAGGGTTACATTCGCCCCTCTACTTCTCCGGTAGGTGCTGGCTTCTTCTTCGTTGGGAAGAAGGATGGTGGTCTTAGGCCATGCATTGACTACCGAAACTTAAATAAGGTCACTGTGAGGAACCAGTATCCCCTTCCATTGATTCCTGATCTCTTTAATCAGGTTCAGGGGGCTCAATGGTTCTCTAAGTTTGATCTACGGGGGGCTTATAACCTTATCCGCATCAAAGAGGGGGATGAGTGGAAGACTGCGTTTAACACGCCCGAAGGTCATTTCGAATACCTCGTCATGCCCTTTGGGTTGTGTAATTCTCCCGCGGTCTTCCAGAATTTCATAAATGAGATTTTAAGAGACTACCTGGGGGTATTTCTTGTAGTGTACCTTGATGACATACTTGTGTTTTCCAAGGACTGGTCCTCCCACATTGATCATGTCAGGAAGGTGCTCCAGGTCCTTCGGGAAAACAAACTGTTTGCTAAGACCGAAAAATGTGTGTTTGGGGTGCAGGAGATACCATTTTTGGGTCAAATCCTCACTCCTCATGAATTCCGCATGGACCCCGCCAAGGTCCAGGCTGTGGCGGAATGGGTCCAACCTGCCTCCCTGAAGGCGTTACAGTGCTTCCTGGGGTTCGCTAATTATTACAGGAGATTTATTGCTAACTTCTCGGTCATCGCTAAGCCTCTTACGGATCTCACTCGCAAAGGTGCTGATCTCCTCCACTGGCCTCCTGAGGCTGTCCAGGCTTTTGAGGTCCTTAAGAAGTGCTTTATCTCGGCCCCGGTGCTGGTTCAGCCCAACCAAATGGAGCCGTTAATCGTGGAGGTTGACGCGTCCGAGGTGGGAGTGGGGGCTGTCTTGTCACAGGGTACCAGGTCCCTCACCCATCTCCGTCCCTGTGCCTACTTCTCCAGGAAGTTTTCGCCCACTGAGAGTAACTATGATATTGGCAACAGCGAACTCTTAGCCATTAAATGGGCATTTGAAGAGTGGCGCCACTTCCTGTAGGGGGCTAGGCACCAGGTAACGGTCCTTACCGACCACAAGAATCTGGTTTTCCTAGAATCTGCCCGGAGGCTAAACCCGAGACAAGCTCGATGGGCGTTATTTTTTACCAGATTCAACTTTTTGGTTACCTATATGGCTGGGTCTAAAAATAATAAGGCTGATGCACTGTCGCGTAGCTTCATGGCCAGCCCTCCTTCGGAGGAAGATCCTGCTTGTATTTTGCCTCCAAGTATAATCATTTCCTCTATTGATTCTGATTTAGTCTCTGAGATTGCGGCTGATCAAGGTTCAGCTCCCGAGAACCTTCATGAGAACAAGCTGTTTGTTCCCCTGCAATTCCGGCTAAGGGTACTTAGGGAAAATCATGACTCCGCACTATCTGGTCATCCAGGCATCCTGGGTACAAAGCACCTCATTGCCAGAATCTATTGGTGGCCTGGGTTACCTAAAGACGTTAAGGCCTACGTCGCCGCTTGTGAAGTTTGTGCTAGGTCCAAAACCCCCACCAATCACTAAAACAAAGTACTTGGGTGAGAGCTATGCCGCTTCAATTATGATTGTCTATCAGCCGACCGGTGTACAGACTCATAAACTTTTTATTGAGCCCGAACACTGCTCCAAGGAAAGCTGAACAGAATCGAAGGGGCACAACGATCACCCAAGCACTTCTGCCACTTTGTTTTAGCGACTAGTGAGGGTCTCAGTGCTCGGACCCCAATGATCAAAACTTCAGACGTGTCAAAAGTTTTTGAATTTTTTTTTTACACTTTAAAGGAAAGGTGTTATCATTTTTTTTTAAATTTGATATGTTTTAAGTTATGGGCCTATTTTTTCTAATTATTTTAATATGTTCCCTACGGTAACTATTTATTCACATGTTTGTACTTCTGTGGGGGCAGCCATCTTTATATATTTTTTTCCATACTGCTAATTTTTGTTTTTCAGGTTCCGCTGAACCATTTGGACTACGTCGTAGATTAGTTGGACTACTTCGCTGATTTATGGTTTTAAAAAAAAAATAAAATGGTTAAAGTGGATTGTGTGGAAGAGTTGTTTTTCTGAATTAAAAAAAATGTTTTATGTCTGTTTGGTTTTTAATACTTCATTACCGCCTTAGTAATGGCAGTTGTCTGATTGAGAGTGTCCATTACTACTGTGGCTTAGTGTTACCCCGTAAAAAGGCTAGCACTAAACCCCTATTATTACCCCATTACCCACCACTAGAAGGAGTACCGGGAAGAGCCAGGTTCGATCCAGTACCTGACCATCTGAAGTGAATGGCGGGTACTGGGGTGGCCGCAGGCTGGTACTATCAGGCTGAGAAGGGCCTGCGGCCCTTCCCACCCTGGTAATGCTAGGCTGTGGCTGCTTTATTATGTCTGTCTGGTTATAAAAAATGGAGGGGATCTCACGTCATTTTTTTTCAATTATTTACTTTTTCAAAAATGACGTGAGGTACCCCCTATTTTTCATAACTAGCCAGATACAATAAAGCAGCAACAGCCTAGCATTACCAGGTTGGAAAGGACCACAGTTTTTGTCCCTTCCCAGCCTGATAATACAGCCTACAGCCACCCCGCGAGTGATTTTTTTCGTTGACAGTTAGCAGAGTTCTTACGGGGCTAAAATTTGCAAGCCGAACCCTGGCCATTGGCTCCCTGTTCCACCGTTTTCCCTTGTAAGCCACTGCCTTGTTTAGGCCTGCGGCCTACAAGAGCACGCTGATGACGTCAGCGGCCCGGCACGATGATGTCACTGCATTATGCCGTCCACGCCGTGCCACTGAACTCATTCAGAACGTCAGGCTGGGGTTACAAGTCTATTAGGTAATAAAAAGGGGGCATAAAAAAGGAGCATACAAAAGGGGGCATCCTTAATGTGGGGGCATAAAGGAGGCATTTTTACTGAGTGGGGTTATAAAGAGGCAATTTTACTGTTAGAGCATTATTAGTGTGGCAGAAAAAGGGGCATTAGTACTGAGTGGGGGCATAAAAGGCCGCATTATTGGTGAGTGGAGACATTATTCCTCTGGGGACATAAAGGGGGTATTAGTACTGAGTGGGAACACTATTACTGGGTGGGGCACTAAAAGTGGCTCTATCACTGGGTAAGGTATAAAGGGGACATTATTACTGTGTACGGGATCAAAAGTAGCACTTATTGTGTGGGCCCTTGAGGGGGAACAAAAGGGGGTATGTACTATTACTGTGTGGGGCACCTAGAGAATGCATTATTACCATCTGGGGCACGATGTATAGGGAGATTGTGTAGAGGTAGGGAATAGTTAGGGGTGTGCTATAAAAGCAAGGACCTAAAGATATCTGTGTTGTATTCTGCAGGAAAATGTGGGTGGGAGAAGCTGTCATTGCGGTTTTGGCTGGATAATGAAGAAAAGGTAAAAGTGAACAACTCCAATCTGAGAAGACGTCACCAGTGAGTCACTGGATATAACTATACTGTAATCACTTATATGACCTGCAGATCTGTATAACTGGCATCTACCTCTATAAGGTCACTGTATGGTGGTAATATTGGTCTATATATAGTGTGTTTTATTTACTAACAGTATGGTGTTTTTTTCCTGACACTATATTGTAGTCATATGTGATCTTGGTTTTGTTAGTTTTATTCAGTAACAATATGCTGGCATTACTCAGTCACTATGTGGCGGTAATATGTGGTCATGGTGTCCAAGTATTATCACAATGTGGTGATGGTGCGGAGGTATTTTTTGTTAATTGTATGGGGGTATTATTCAGTCACTGGTTATGGTGTGGCTGTATTATTAAGTAACAGTATGGTGGTATTATTCAGTCACTACGTGGTTATGGTGTGGTAGTATTATTCAGTTACAGTGTGGAGGTATTATTCAGTCACTATGTGGTCATGTTGTGGAGGTATTATTTAGTAGCAGTATGGGGGTATTATACAGTCACTATGTGGTTATGGTGTGGCAGTATTATTCAGTTACAGTGTGGAGGTATTATTCAGTCACTATGTGGTCATGTTGTGGAGGTATTATTTAGTAGCAGTATGGGGGTATTATTCAGTCACTATGTGGTTATGATGTGGTGGCATTATTCAGTTTCAGTATGGGGGTATTATTCAGTCATTATGTGGTTACAATGTGGTGGTATTATTCAGTAACAGCATAGAGGTATTATTCAGTAACAGTTTGGGGTATTATTCAGTCACTATATGGTGTTAATATGTGATCCTGATGCAGTGGTATTATTCAGTAACAGTATGGTGGTCTTATTCAGACACTATGTGGTGGTAATATGTGGTCATGGTGTCGAAGTATTATTAAGTCACTATGTGGTGATGGTGTGGAGGTATTATTCGTTAACAGTATGGGGGTATTATTCAGTCTCTGGTTATGGTGTGGCGGTATTATTCAGTAACTGTGTGGGGGTATTATTCAGTCACTATGTGGTCATGTTGTGGAGGTATTATTCAGTAACAGTATGGAGGTATTATTCAGTCACTATGTGTTTATGGTGTGGAGGTATTCAGTAACAGTATGTGGGTATTATTCAGTCACTATGTTTTTATGATGTGGTGGTATTATTCAGTAACAGTATGGAGGTATTATTCAGTAACAGTATGGGGGTATTATTCAGTCACTATGTGGTTATGGTGTGGTGGTATTATTCAGTAACAGTATGGGGGCATTTTTCAGTCACTATGTGGTTATGGTATGGCGGTATTATTCAGTAACAGTATTGGGTATTATTCAGTTACTATGTGGTTATGGTGTGGAGGTATTATTCAGTAATAGTATGGGGGCATTATTCAGTCACTATGTGGTTATGGTGTGGCGGTGTTATTCAGTAACAGTATGGGGGTATTATTCAGTCACTATGTGCTCATGGAGTTCAGGTATTATTCAGTAACAGTATGGGCGTATTATTCAGACACTATGTGGTGGTAATATGCAGTCATGGTGTGCAAGTATTATTAAGCCACTATGTAGTTATGGTGTGGGGGTATTATTCAGTAACAGTATGGTGGTATTGTTGAAAATGTTGGTCTTACAATCTATGTAAATTACTGTGGTGTGGTCTGTGGGGAAGTGTGAGTGTGGCAGCAGTTGATCAGACTAAGAGACAGTCTGTAGAGTGGCATGTGATGTACTTTGACATGTAGGTGATACTTACGTGTGTGGGCCCATAACTTGTGTACAGCACAGGGCCTAAGATCATATTAATCCACCACTGACATCGAGCCAGCACAAGCAGACCACTACAATACAGCAAGTAGAGCAAAGAAACCAGCCCAGGACTTTCCTGCTTCAAAACAGCACAAAGCGCGATCCGTCCTGGACTGGCTTGAATGTAATTGCAGAGAGTTATGCTGCAAATGAGACTGGCTGCCGAGGAGAGACATGGGGCAGTGCAGTGCAGACCATACTATTTGCACTGCACTGCACTGATTGGCAGTAAGAAGAATTATTTAAATCTTTTCTATGTTTCAAACAGCACTTTAACAAATAAACATCAAATGTTTTCCTATTTAAAAAATGTATATATTGCGTGTTTGTTGTGTAAAGCTAGTAATGAGAAAACTCGGATAGATTTTTTGGGGGGGCACCTTTTTATAGTTCACATCAGGCATCAGGGGGGCTAGGTTTACCCCTGGCTGGTGGTCATAATAATGTGACTCGACTGTGTATAAGTACACAACAAAAGTGTGTCAACATTTCCACTCTAGATAATGGAATTTATAGACCCATGTTTGTTCATAAATACGGAAGTCCAAATTAAAAAGATGCAGAAGAGTTCAGATTGCTTATAGGCTGATGTATGCTATGTCAGACAACATCAGTTTCTTTTCTTTTTTTTTTTTTACATTCTGTAATATCATGTATTTTCTGCATTATAGACCAACATATCAAAATGTCATGCATACATATTAGATAAAAGTTAATCAAACTACTGATTTTATACTGTGAAACAGCTCCAAAAGTCCATCTCTCTGAGAAGACCAGATTTCCTGTGCCAGATTTTCAGCTTCACCAAATATATACTGTATGCATATATATATATATATATATATATATATATATATATATATACACTGTATATATATACTGCAAAAAAGTTTGCGTCTGCATCCTTTTTAATTAATTGAAAATATTTTCTATTTTTCTATTTTCTCTTGTTATTTATTATTGCATTATTTCCAGACATAGGCTTTTCACTATATAGCCACAAATGGTGTGAATAGAACCCTATATGTGACTTTGCATAGGACTTTAATAAAACATAATATATTTTCTTTATTCAGAGGTACGTATCATGCAGAGTGATACATTTCAAAAATGTTAAATGGTGATTTGCTGTTCATCTGTAACATCCACTACCCTACAATAATTTTTAAAATATTTGACTTTGAATTTATACAATTTTATCAACTATTATGAAACACATATTCTATTCTCCATAACAATTTTTTGCCAGTAAGGAAATCCCTCTAAATGCTTTCAGCAGTGACATTACATTAACCCCTTTGTAGATGTAGAATCAGTACAACTAATTGAACAAAGGCAGACTGTCATGTGAGAGTTGCAAAGCACTTACATCATTTTACTAGCTTCCTAGCCTAGTTTTATGTAGTGTCACACTAATGACATTCCAGTTTGTATGACTATACAAACTGAGCTGTCTTTCATTTGTCCAAATAGAAAAAAATAGAGCATTTTTACTAATGCTGTCTAATCTTTAGACAGCGTAAACTCAGACCAGGCAGTCAGAAGATTACAGTGTCGCATGCTGCATGATAAATATCTTGCATCTATCTAAACATGTTAAACAGTTCTCTTTTCCTTTACCAACTCTTGGTTGGCTTAGTTTCCGATTTTTGTAATTTTTTGCGAAAAATGACACTTGGCACATTTTAAACCACACAGATTTGTCCAAGGCACACCCATTTTGTAGACACTTTGTGTCTAGTGAAGCACCAAAAATCTGTTCCTTTTGGCACATTTGCTTCATAAAAAAGGTTGAAAATGGATTCCACATTGTATTATAAACATGGCACGCTACAATCACATTAGTAAATCTGCCCCAATGTTATCTGTTGCACTCAAAAACATATTTAATTTTCTAGTTTTGGTAGATAATACATAGTATGGAAAATGAACAGTAAAACGTAACATTGGTGTTAGGCTGTCCTTTAACCCCTTCCCGACATTTGACGTATGGTTACGTCATAGCCAGGTAGGGGAAGTATGGAACGGGCTCACGGAGTGAATCCGCTCCATACAATGCGGGTGTCGGCTGTATGTTACAGCCGACACTTCACAGTAACGAGTGGGATCGTGCTAGTTTAACTTGTTAAATGCCGCGGTCAATAGCGACCGCGGCATTTCGATCATCAGAAAAAACGGGGCGACAACCTCTAGCAGCTCATGGCTGCCTGGGGGCCTAATGAAGGCCCCCAGGTCCGCCATCTTTGTGCTCCTATTAAGCGCTGCCTCTGGCAGAGCTTAATACAAGCCTGTCGGAAAGACGATTTACTGCAATACATTAGTATTGCAGTATATTGTGCAAGCGATCCAACGATCGCTGGTTAAAGTCCACTTGGAGGACTAATAAAAAAAGTGAACTATTACAATATATCATTATTTAACCCTCCATGGGCATGCGGCCCTTGGGGCTGTCATCTGCAGCCCGCAGGACACAGAGCAGCTAGTACAGACTCTGTTCCGGGACTCTGGAATTCCCTGACATCACTGTCCACATATGGACAGCGATGTCTGGGGCTTCCCCAGAGCCGGAGTCCCATGCAGAGCGCTAGTATAGGCTCTGCTCCCAGACTCTGTGGAATTCCCTGATATCGCTGTCCATATATAGACAGTGTGTCAGGGTCTTCCCCAGAGTGGAGTCCTGGGCAGAGAGCTAGTACAGGCTCTGCTCCAGGACTCTGGGGAAGCCTCTGACATCGCTGTCCATACATCGACAGTGATGTCAGGGGCTTCCCCAGAGCAGGAGTCCCAGTGATGTGAGGAGCACAGCTGGAGTCCCAGGAACAGCCTACTAGCCTTCTGCCTGGGACTCCAGCCCTGGGGTTGCCCCTGACATCCATGTCCATATATGGACATGGATGTCAGGAGCAGAGCTGGAATCCCAGGCAGAGTGCTAGAAGCGGCTCAGCTCTGGGACTCCAGCTCTGGGAAAGCCCCTGACATCACTGTCCATATATGGACATTGATGTTAATGACTTCCCCAGAGTTCCGGCACAGAGCCTATACTAGTGCAGTGATGTCAGGGGCTCCAAAAGTAGAGGAATCCCCAGCCAAAGTGTCGGCAACACTCTGGCTGGGGATTCCACTCCTAGAGGGAGCCCCAATGGAGCTAACTACTTGGGGTGTGTGTGCCATTATCAGCAGAGGGCACTGTGGCAGCATCTGTGGAGGGCACTGTGGCAGCATCTGCGGAGGGCACTGTGGCAGCATCTACGGATGGCACTGTGGCAGCATCTATGGATGGCACTGTGGCAGCATCTACAGAGGGCACTGTGGCAGCATTTACAGAGGGCAATGTGGCAGCATCTACAGAGGGCACTGTGGCAGTATGTACAGAGGACACTGTGGCATTATCTAGGGGTGTGTTGCATTATCTACAGAGAGCACTGTGGAATTATCTACAGAAGGCACTGTGGCATTATCTTCAGAGGGCACTGTGGCATTATCTTCAGAGGGCACTGTGGCATTATCTACAGAGGGCACTGTGGCATTATCTACAGAGGACTCTGGCAGCATCTACGGAGGGCACTGTGGCAGCATCTATGGAGGGCACTGTGGCAGCATCTACGGAGGGCACTGTGGCATCATCTACGGAGGGCACTGTGGCAGCATCTACGGAGGGCAATGTGGCAGCATCTACGGAGGGCACTGTGGCAGCATCTACAAAGGGCACTGTGGCAGCATCTACAGAGGGCACTGTGGCAGCATCTACAGAGGGCACTGTGGCAGTATGTACAGAGGACACTCTGGCATTATCTAGGGGTGTGTTGCATTATCTACAGAGGGCAATGTGGCATTATCTACAGAGGGCACTATGGCGTTATCTACAGAGGGCACTGTGGCATTATCTACAGAGGACTCTGTGGCAGCATCTACAGAGAGCACTGTGACAGCATCTACAGAGGGCACTGTGGCAGCTTCTACAGAGGGCTCTGTGGCAGCATCTACAGAGGGCACTGTGGCAGCAACTCCCAAAGAGCACTGTGGTGCATCCCCAGAGGGCATTGTGGCAGCATCCACAGAGGGCACTGTGGCACTATCTAAAAAGGAGCTGCCCAATCTTGACATGTGTGTCTGCCAAACACTTCTAACTGAGCTACCGGACTGCATTTAGCGACACTTAAACTGGAAAGGGGATTGTTGAAATAAGCACGTGGAGAATTCCCTAAAATGTTAAACCTAGCGGTATTATTATAGTAATGTAGTATTATTACTATAGTAATATAGTGTTATAGTAGATTAAATAACTAATTGATTAACAATAATTTTGTATTGTATCAAATTTTAACCCCTTCCCGCACCTTGACGTCAATGTGTGCAGTAAGTTCGCGCACCTTGACGTGCAGTTACGTCTGTGCTTTGACAGTTAACCACCATGGGGCGCTACACCGCAGCGGCGGTTAACTGCAGGGTGTCTGCCCTGCATTCCCCGTTGCCGATCAGCGGCCCATCGCCGCTGATTTCGGCAGTTAACCCCTTAATTGCGGCGTTCGATTTTGAACACCACAATTAAGGTGTTTAGCGCCGATCGGCAACATTCTAAATTGAAATCACGGGGGCTGCTGATGGTACCCATGGCAACCGGACGCCAGACAATGGCTTCCGGGCTGCCATGTACAGAAGCCTATGAGGACCAGCCGGGGGCTGGTCTTCGTAGGCTTCCTGTCAGTGTGACTGTTACGTCACAATGACAGTTGGAATGCATTACACTACGTGTGTAGTGTAATGTATTCCAGCAGCGATCAGAGCTGCAAGTCTAAGTGTCCCCTAGTGGGACAAGTGAGAAAAGTAAAAAAAAGAAAAAAAATGTTTATAAAAAAGTGTAAAAATAAAAGTTATAAGTGACATAAACAAGAACTGCTTTTTTTCCTATAATAAGTCTTTTATTATACTGTAGAAAAAAATAAAAACGTAAAAAAAAAGTACACATATTTGGTATCACCACGTTCGTAACGACCCCAACTATAAAACTATAATATTATTTTTCCCGCACGGTGAACACCGCAAAAAAAATAAACGAAAAACAATGCCAGAATCACTTTTTTTTGGTCACCACTCCTCCCAAAATATACAATAAAAAGTGATCAAAAAGTTGCATGTACGCCAAAATAGTACCAATACAAACTACAACCCGTACCGCAAAAAACAAGCCCTCACACAGCTTTCTTGACTGAAAAATAAAAAACTTATGGCTCTCAGTATATGGTGATACAAAAAAAAAAAAATTTTCTAAATAAGTTATTTTATTGCGCAAACGCTGCAAAACATTAAAAAAACGATATACATATGGTATTGCTGTAATCGTACCGACCCGCAGAATAAAATATAATGGTCATTTATAGCCCAGGGTGAACGCTGTAAAAAATAAATAAAAATCCCTGTCAGAATTGATGGTCTTTGGTCACCTGGCTTGCCGAAAAATGGAATAAAAAGTAATCAAAAAAAATTGCATGTACGCCAAAATGGTACCAATGAAATCTACAGATTGTCCCACAAAGAATAAGCCCACACACGGCTCCGGTGGTGAAAAAATAAAAACAGTTCTGGCTCCCAGATTATGGCAATGCAAAATGTGCAGTGTTCCAAAAGCAGATAAGATCAGGCACCATTTATAAGTGCCACAAAGGCCACATATCTGCGGATTATTATTTATTTACTGCATTATTATACCATCTTATTATGCCCCTCATGTACTCTGCCCAGCCTACATATGCCCCCAGATTCTAAACTGAAATACCAGCAAAACGCCAGAGCTACTACCAAGCAAAATCTGCGCTCCAAAAGCCAAATGGCGCTCCCTCCCTTCTGAGCCCTACAGCGTGCCCAAACAGCTGTTTACGTCCACCGATATGGCATCGCCATACCCGGGAGAAACCGGTTAATATTTTATGAGGTATTTGTGGCACAAACTGGGCACAACATATAGTGCACTAAAATGGCACATCAGTGGAAAATTGTAATTTTCACTCTGCACCATCCGCTGCACATTAAACACTTCGCGCACCATGACTTAATAGCATGTCGTGGTGTGGGGGGTGATATATGCTGTGTCTCACGTGCCGAACCCGCGCCATACACTGCAGGTGTCAGCTGTGTATTACAGCTGATACACGGGACTAACGGACAGAAACAGCGATTGAGCTGTTACAGGAGCCTGTAAAAATCACAATATACTGCAGTACATTAGTATTGCAGTGTATTCTACCAGGAATCTAGCGATCGCTGGTCCAAGTCTCCTAGGGGGACTAAGAAAATATGTAAAAACAAAAGTAAGTAGTTATTATTGGTGGAAAAAATTAAATAAATATTTAAAGGCCAAAAAGAAATCCTTTTCACATTTTTTCTCTAAAGTAATGTAAAAACACACAAAATTGGTATCGCTGCATCCGTAAAAGTCCAAACGATTACAATATACCATTATTGAACTCGCACGGTGAACGCCGTGAAAAATAAAGACTTTTAAACGGCAAAATCACTGTTTTTTGGTCACCTTCGCTCTACCAAAAAATGTAATAAAAAGTGCCCAAAAAGTCTTATGTACCAAAAAATGGTACCAATAAAAACTACAGCTCGTCCCGCAAAAAATAAGCCCTCACACCACTCTATTAATGGAAAAATAAAAAAGTTGTGGCTCTCGGAATGCGGGGAGGCAAAATGAAAAAGAAAAAGCAAAACATGGATCAGTTCGGAAAGGGTTAATTACTTTCTAATAAAAAAACATTTATGACCACATGTGGGGTATAGCCGTACTTGGGAGAAATTGCTTTACAAATGTTGGGGTGCATTTTCTCCTTTATCCTTTGTAAAATTGAAAAAAATCAACATTTTTGTGGAAATAACGTTGATATTAATTTTCACGGCCTAATTCTAATAAATTCTGCAAAAGACATGTGGGGCCTAAATGCTCACTATACCCCTAGATATATTCCTTAAGTGGTGTCGTTTCCCAAATGGGGTTACTTTTGGGGGGCTTCCACTGTTTTGGTCTCTCAGTGGCTTTGCAAATTCGCATGACACCCAAAAACTATTCCAGCTAAATTTGAGCTCCAAAAGCCAAATAGCGCGCCTTTCCTTCTAAGCCCCGGTGTGGGTCCAAACAGCAGTTTATTACCACATATGGGGTATTTACATAATCAGGAGAAATTGTCTCCTTTATTCCTTGTAAAAATTAAAAATGTCTTACAGAAAAAAAGTAGATTTTTACCTTTACAGACTAATTCCAATGAATTCAGCAAAACAACTGTGCGGTCAAAATGCTAACTTTACCCCTAGAAAAATTCCTTGATCGGTGTAGTTTCCAAAATGGGGTCATTATTGGGGGGTTTCCACGGTTTTCATCCCTCCAGTGCATTGCAATCGCGACACGGCACTGAAAACTATTCCAGCAAAATCAGAAATCCAAATGGTGCTCCTTCTCTTCTGAGGACTGCTGTGGGTCCAAACAGCAGTTTATTACCACATATAGGGTATTGCTATAATCGGAAGAAATTGCATTACATATGTTATGGTGTTTTTCTACTTTATTCCTTGTAAAAATTTAACATTTCTACGTTTTTTCACAAAAAAAGTAGATTTTCATCTTCACATACTAATTCAAATAAATTTAGCAAAAAAACTGTGCGTTCAAAATTCTAACTATACCCATAAATAAATTCCTTGAGGGGTATAGTTTCCAAACCTGACATGGTGCCTAAAATATATTCTAAAAAAAGGAGGCCCCAAAATCCACTAGGTGCACCTTTGCTTCTGAGGCCGGTGTTTCAGTCCATTACCGCACTAGGACCACATGTGGGATATTTCTAAAAACTGCAGAATCTGGGCAATAAATATTGAGTTGCATTTCTCGGGTAAAACCTTCTGTGTTACAGAAAAAATGTATTACAAATGAATTTTCGGGAAAAAAAATGAAATTTGTAAATTTCACCTCTACTTTCCTTTAATTCCTGTGAAACACCTAAAGGGTTAAAACACTTTCTGAATGCTGTTTTATATACTTTGAGGGGTGCAGTTTTCAAAATGGGGTGATTTATGGGGACTTTCTAATATATAGGGCCCTCAAAGCCACTTCAGAACTCAACTGGTCCCTGAAAAAATAGGCTTTTGAAACTTTCTTGAAAATATGAGAAATTGCTGCTAAAGTTCTAAGCCTTGTAACGTCCTATAAAAATAAAAGAATGTTCAAAAAATGATGCAAACATAAAGTAGACCTATGGGAAATATAAACTAGTAAGTATTTTGTGTGGTATTACTATCTGTTTTACAAGTAGATACATTTAAATTTAGAAAAATGCAAATTTTTGCTAATTTTCTCAAAATCTTGGTGTTTTTTACAAATAAATTTAGAATTTATCGACCAAATTTTTTCCCTAACATAAAGTACAATATGTTATGAGAAAACCTTCTCAAAATCACTTGGATAGGCAAAAGCATTCCGGAGTTATTACCACATAAAGTGACACATGTCAGATTTGAAAAGTCGGCTTCGTCCTGAAGGCCAAAACAGGCCACAAAAATAAAATAATTGAAAATGTCAGAATCGCTATTTTTTGGTCTGCTCATCTCCCACAAAAAAATTTAATAAAAAGTGATCAAACCTTGCACGTACCCCAAAATCATTAAAAACTACAGCTTGTCCCGCAAAACATAAGCCCTCATACCACTTAATCGACGGAAAAATAAAAAAGTTATGGCTCTCAAAATTTGGCGACACAAAATAAATAAAAAATTTTACACTTAGTTTTTTAACTTGTAAAACTAGTAAAATATATAAAAAACTATATATATCTGGTATCACCGTAATCGTATTGACCCGCAGAATAAAGTTAACATGTTGTTTTAATTATTTTCTACCCCACAAATAATCTTTTTCCCATGTCCTAGTACATTATATGGCACAATAAATGGCTCTACGAAATACTGCAACTCGTCCTGCAAAAATCAAGTCCTCATAGGACTATATAGATGAAAAATAAAGAAGTTAAGGCTTTTGGAAGGTGGGGAGGAAAAAACGAAAATGAAAATCTGAAAGTTGTTTACGATGGGAAGGGGTTAATATATATTTTTTTCATGAAATATTATTTTATTAAAAAAAAAAAGAGAAGTATTAAACTTGACATAGTCATTAGATGCATATTGGCCAAAATCTTTCAAACTTTTAACTGACGATCATTTGTTAATTTGATATGACCTTTCAGTGTTATTTGGCCAAATAACAACCCATATTATGTTAAAGTTTTAACCTGTCATGTTGTTTTTTTCTAGATGTGACTTGGAAGTCAACTGATGTATATGGTGCATTCTCTAGCACCTTATTTCTTCTAACTCTGCATTGTGCCATTCCTCTGGTTTTTCTCCTAGAAATGAATAAATAAATTGACAACTGGTTGTTACTATTACCCTTGTCAATGGGCTGTGTCCCCAAACTCTAAAAAGTCTCCATGTAGGCCGAGCCTTATTCATACATTTCCAGGAGGAATAACAGAGGAATGTCTCAGAGTTCTAAGTACAGCTGCTCCAGAATTGTTATCTCATGGAGGATACAAGGATGTACTATAACACACATGTCAGGAGAGTTGACAGGTCCTCTATAAACTCAGTGACTTACAGGTTACGTCTTCTCTTTTCTTTTTCTTATCCATCCAACTCATACAGTTATGACGACTTTTCCTGCCAACTGCAGAGTTTCCTGTCAAGATATACTTGGCTCCTTGCTTCTAAAGCCGCCCTTAGCCTCTATAGCAACAGAAATAAATTCAGACCCCAGACCAAAGCCCTAAATTAATTCAGACCCCAAACAAATCAAACCCCCTAAATCAATCACATCCCATGTCAGAATCCTTAAATGAATCAGAACCCCTAAATTAATTAGACCCCTCGCTTGCTGTGCCTTTTCTGCTTCAGGCGCTAACTGCCACACACTTGGTCCTGACGCTAGACAGCATCAGCACACAGTGCAGCAGGTGGTGCCTGGAGCAAAAGAATGTGCGTTATTGCAGCCATGACCACCGCTCCCCAGGCCCAATCTTGGTTCGAGCCTGAGTGCAAGCTTTCAGACACTGACCATGTGTCCACATGATAAAAATAACAAAAACTCTGCAGCACTCCAACTGGATAAAGTGAAGAGGAGATGGAGAATTGCCACCTTTCTCCTCATGCACAGTAATAGTGAGAAAAGTGTCAATCAGTGACTGGAGGGTGTGGGGTGCATAAATATTTAAATATACTTTAAGAAATAGTTGCGGCGCTGGCCGCATGCCGCATATAAAAGTTTTAAATACATGGTAACTACTTAACATGAACTAGTAATTCATAGCACACTGAAATCAGCAAGTCGGTCACTTCTTTATGCTGCCCTCAGACAGGGCAGCATATTGTAAATATCGAACTGATTCACCTTAAATGATAAAAACTTGGGCTGTCTGCAGCCGCCACTAAATCTTATGAGCTTACTGAAGACGGATTTATGATTGCGTTCAATAGCAGCTGTATTAATCTACATGCAGTTTTCACCCCCTAGTGCCAGCTGTAGGCAGACTTAATTTATAGTTTTTGAGAAGCATTGAATTGTAAGCCCTGCATAAAAAAAGAAATCTGTAACATCTATAAGGATATTGTAACGTCTGTGGTCGCTGACCACAAACTCCTTCCATCAAAGTCGACGCCCTTCTCTTCAGAGATGTCTGCACATACGGCCGTCCTGTTCCACAGTGACCACCAGGGTGCGCTCGCGAGCTCAGTCCAGACTTAAGAAGCCAAAGTACACGCAGGTGGGAGATTGAGCTGATTGCTCCCAGAGCACCCTGGGCTATAAGAAGGGCCCAGCCTCTTCCTCCCATGCCTGAGCGTCGTTGTCATACCCAAAGTTTGTCTATGCAAATGGTCTCCTAGTGTCTTCCAGTTCCCAGTGTTTCCTGTACCTGAATTCTGTATCCTGTTCTACCATGGTCAACTGCTGTGATGAGCTGTATTCGTGCTGTGCTCCATACCACGCCTGTCCTGTTACACCACGCCTGACGTCGGCCTGCTGCCTAGTCCCAGCCGTGCCTGCCTTGCTACTGTCCAAGCTGCCACAGGTACCCTTTACGAATTATATACTGTTACCTGCGCCCTGTTGGCCAGCTGCCATACCGCCAAGGCGGTAGGGGCCCAGTGGGTCCACGAACCCAGCATGACAGATATATTACGAAATCAGTCAGCAAATAATATTGAATTTATATAGACTAACAAAATTGGCAGGTATAATATAAGCATTGAGCAAATGAGTTTATTAACAGATGAAAATCTGTCCTGGTCATGGGATGATCACATAGGTACATGGGTCATTACATGACACGACTCTGAGAACAGTACTGTAATGTATTGTGGTGTGCATTTGTGTTTCCTTCACATGACCAGGACAGATTTTAATACTCTGGAAGTAAAATTAAAGGTTCCAATTAGAGATGAGCAAATCAATTCTACACAAATCAAATTAATTAATTTCCCAAAAGCTTTCTGATTTTAGCGAATCCGAAGCTTTTGGGATTTGTCCCCCATTATTTGCTCAAAATGACTGCCGCCCTTTTATGGATCAGGAGAAGATAAGAAGACAGTGGATCACAAGACCTCGGGAGGCGGCCCTGCGGGCTTGCTCAAAATGTCTTGCAGACAGCCCTCTCACTAGCATAGCTAATCATGAGGGGTATAGGTGCGAGTAACTGATGACTCAGTGGATGACAGTAATATGAGTCATTGCTGTAACGTCCGCGGTCGCAGAACGCAGACTCCTTTCATCCTGCAGACGTCTTCCTCCCCAGAGATGCCAGCACATGCGGCCGTCCTGTCCTGCAGTGACCACTAGGGTGCGCGCTAGACCTCTTTCCCGGCCTTAACGGACCAGAGCACACACATGTTTTAGATTGACTGATTGCTCCCATGATCACCCTGGACTATAAGAAGGGCCCTGCCCCTTCCTTCATTGCCTGAGCGTTGCTGTGTTTACCCGTGTTAGTCTTTTCAAATGGTCCCTTCGAGTTTTCCAGTTCCCGTTCCTGCTACCTGTATCCCCTGCTGCCTTTTTCCTGTGCCATAGAGAGTAAGAGTCGTGTTGTGTCGTATACTACGCCTGCTGTATTTTACCGTGCCTGGTGTCTGCCTACTGCCAAGGTCCCATCCGAGCCTGCCATTGCTACTGTCTGTATTGCCACAGGTACCCTTATTCAAACTATTGACTTTGCACAGGTATCCTGTTTGGCCAGCTGCTATCCCACTACGGTGGTACGGCCCAGTGGGTCCATACACCCATCGTGACAGTATGCTCAGGCCATGGACCCCGCTGGTCAACCCAAGACCATGACAACGTCACAAGTGATGAGAGCAGATATGCTAGACCAGACAGGACCAACTCCTCCAGTTGTTGAATATTATTGCACATTGGCTGGATATGCAAGCTGCAGTTCCCCCAGTACCTGCTCCTACGGCCTCTGCTGTTCCTCCTACTATGCCTCCTAGCAGTACGGACCCTCCGACTACACCTCCTGGCAGTGCTTACCCCTGATTTTCTCTGCCACTACCTAATCGCTGTGACAGAGACACGAGGACCTGCAGGGGATTTCTGAAACAGTTATGCCAAAGCACTTTCTACGGACAGTGCAAGGGTCGCTTTCATCGTCTCTCTCCTCACTGTCAGGGCCCTAGCATGGGCGAACCCTATCTGGGAACGACAAGGACCAGAGATCCGTGACTTCCAGGGGTTCCTGCGGACATTTCGCACAGTGTTTGAGGAGCCTGGACGAGTCTCGTCGGCAGCTGCCTCCCTGCTGGACCTTCGCCATTCACTTCCGCACCCTGGCGAGAGAGTTGTTTCTGGAGCAATGAGGCGTTGGTGGCTACATTCTGTCAGGGACTGTCCCCTGAGATTAAGGACGAGCTTGCCACCCGAGATCTGTCATCTACCCTGGATGACCTCACCCTTCTGGCCGCCCGGATTGACATAAGGATCCGAGAACGGTTCCAAGTGGGAGGAATCCCTAGTCCGACTCCTACATTGCAACAACCCCTGCTGCCCTTATCAGCTGTTCCTCCAAAGTCTTTGAAGATGGACCATCTCAAGCTGTCTACCCAGGATAGACAACGCAGACGCACCTCGAGACTCTGTCTGTATTGTGGCCTCAGAGGCCATCTTGTGCATCTGTGCCCCCAAAAACCCCAGAGCCTAGGGTTGGTTGGAGAGACCACTCTGGATGAAGAGGGACTTTCTTCTAAATTGTCCATCCCTGTGACCAAAGTATCTGGCGAAAAGACGCACCGGGTCTTTGCCTATCTGGACTCTGGCTCTGCAGCTTACTTCATTCAGAGAGACCTGGTGGATCTTCTCCAGTTGCCCACAACCCCCCTGGAAAGGCCTTTGATCATTGCCTCAGTGAATGGACTGCCTCTGCCAGACCCGATTGTAGCTGTGAGCAAAGTACTGAAGCTCCAAGTGGGAGCCCTTCATTCCGAGCTCATTTAATTTTTTGTCCTGTCCAAGGCCGTCAAACCTGTGCTGCTGGGCTTGCCCTGGCTCCGACTACATGCCCCAGTTCTGGATTGTAATTCTGGAGAGGTTCTCCAGTGGGGTTCCAAGTGCCTCAACCTCTGCCTGGGGCAGATCCATCCGGCTCAGCCTCCCCAGTCTCAGTCATTGGTAGGATTGCCTTCTCACTATTCACAGTTTGCGGATGGTTTCAGCAAGAAGGAGGCGGAGACTCTGCCACCATACCGGGTGTATGACTGCCCTATTGAATTAGTTCCTGATGCATCCCTTCCCCGTGGAAGGGTATACCCTCTCTCCTTGCCAGAGACTCAGTCTATGTTCGCCTATTTTAAGGAGTATTTATATGAAAGCCCTCCTCCCCGGCCGGGGTTGGGTTCTTCTTCGTCAAATAGGAGGACAGATATCTTTTATTTCAGCATAAATATGCTTTGCTAAAACCAGAATACAACAACTCAAACTATAAACATGTGGTTGTTGCACTGCTAAACTAATAATACTACTTTGCATATTGCTAAATAAATCATATCTTTATAATATACAGTAAAAATCTTTTCATTCAGCAACTGTTATTTGAAAAAAATCTGTTAAAACGGGCACTTGTTTCCTGAATTCCGAATCATGTGGAATTTCACAAAACCAAAAGCAGAAGACTAAGCAGACATAACCAAGTATGAAATTCTTCTGATAGGTGACAGCAGCACATTTTTTTGTAAACATTCTATTTTGGGCTTTCTTTCTAAAGGTTCGACTTCAGGAAGATAGTTTTATTTACTTTTCTATGTTTTATAATCTAGAATATCCGATAATCCACAATCCATCTTGTTTCATTGATGCTGTACTAAAGGAGTATATTCATATTATCCAAATAGTTGTTTTTGTTTTAAGGTGGAATTTTCCATCAAAGACAGGTATCTTTGTCACGATAAGTAGGCTAGAAATAAAAAGGTGATTTAAATGATTTAAAAATCCAGTGAACTGACAACAGATTTTACGCCATCATAATTATGGTTTCCTGTACAGCATAGTATTGCTGTTAAATCCACAGCCTGACCTTTAATTCAATTATGATTTCAAGTGGTCAAAATGACAGGAATCATAAAAGCGGAGGCAGAAAGATTCATCAAATATGTGATTCTATAGGAAAAGCTGTAAGCAAGATGATTTTTCAAAATGCTTTAATTTGACACCTGTTAAAGATGTTCTTAGTGGATCAATCGCTTTCATTATGTTCTGCCCTTTCCCAGGAGATGTAAAAATAAGAGTGAGTCCACAGATATTTTATCGCTAATCTCAAATAATAATCCTGAGTCAGAATACGTCAATTTAAACTAGTTAATATATTTCCCTTATCATGTCTTTTTACATTTTTATTAGCCTCTAGCATATTAGTTAACGTATTATTATTTGTATATATAAAAGTCACTTCTCACAGTCCCGTAAAGCCCCATATTCTTTGACATGGATGTTATAAAAAAAAGTTAAAAGGTCTAGTCTACTTTGAACAATCACCTAATTTAGAAGGGTCCATGAAAAGAAGTTGATTACAGACTGTTCCGCTGATAAGACCCCCAGCAATCAGCTGTGATCTGCTGGAGAATCTGGCAAGTGTTCAATTTCTCTCCAGTGCCACCAAGGGGGGAAATAAAGCATTACCTGGTGACTATTGAAATTGTTTGCATGTAGTACTTGGACTGGCTAGGTCCTCCATAGAAAGAGATGCTGCTTGTAACGGCTCCCTATTCCGCCTAACTAATGGCGGTTATAAATGTGGAATTCCTCTTTGTCAATTCAATTTTAATTGAAAATTAATCATCTAAACCAGACAACAAAAACTATATTAAAAAAATAATGTGAATGAGTTTAAGCAAATAAAAATTAACAATTATTTGAGCAATGCAAGGTCTTCAATGAGTGATTACTACATATAACATTTTGTTCTTATGGCAATTATCTAAAATACATTACATTTGTAAACACATGTTTTTGAATTAAACAAAGCCATTTATATTGAGCCAGCATGTATGTGCATTATATGTAAAATCAAATTCACATTTTTATGGGAAATTTTAGCTGCAAAGTTGTAGCAGGGATGTAATACTGTTTTATAGCCTATGTCTTATGTAAACTAAAAACATATTTCCCAACCATTGGTAGATCATCAAACCTTGCAAACTGTACCTCCTACCCCCATTGACCCTATTATGTGTGTCCTCCATAGAGTGTGTTACAGTTCCCCCATAACAGAGACAGCTATAGGGCCCAAAGGCAGTGTTAGTCACAGTTCAAGTCAGAGTGCTTTCATAATAGTGCCCCACTAAGAGCTTTAGCAGATGCCCCATAAGTGTGCTAACCACAGTGCCCTCAAAGAGTTATAGCCCGAATAACCCCATTACAGTATTAGTGACAAGCCTCACATAGCAGTACCATGCCAAGGGTGTCGATGTGTCTTGCCATAATACCCTCCTTAAATACTATGTCACAGTGCCTCCATGAGTGCCAGCCATAGTGCACTCATTAATATTTTACAACCTAAAGAGCGGCAGTCATTTACACACAGAGGCATAGCTATAGTAGATGCAGAGGTGGCAGTCATACCTAGCTCTTGGTGCCTGAGGTGGCCCAAGGGCCTGTCTGACACATAAAAAGTAGATATGTTTTTAGTGCCTTTAACAAATATGCAATGTATGTGACCATTTTAAAAACATTAAAAGTTGATGGACTATGCAGATAAGTTACTTGTTTTGTCCAGGTTCTACCCCCAATCAGAATCTACAGATAAATACTGTAGATAGCCAATGTCTTATTTTAATACCTTGTTGTAATGATTAGGGAAGTCGGAGAAGCTGCAGACTAGGTCTCTTGAGAGATTAAGGGCACATTCAGACATAGCGCAAATTTTGTTGTGCGCATGCGCGGGACGGGGGGCCGTTCATCACGTAGTTCACGGCGCAACATGGACTTGGGCTCTGTGCAGATGCGCACTGCTCACTTCCGGACGCTGTGTACTGCGTGATTGAGGTGCCGCCTCTCCTCGTGCAGGCGCCAGCTGAACATCCTATGGACAAGTAAGTGTGGTACACTGCTCAGCTGTATACCCCCTATTTAAATCCTCTGATCACACTCTTCCAGCACCCCCTGACGAAGTCAGGTGCGAAACGCGCGTTGGGGTGTTCTGACAGTGTTGTGGCAGTGGAATGGCTCATGGTGGGTTTTTGGTATGCGTATCTTGAGGTCTTAGTGATTTTTATTTTCCATGACTGTTACCTTACATTCTTTGTGGTCATACTATAGGCATTTGCTGTGGTGATTGTTATCAGTATATTTATACTCATGATACATACTTTATAGTCTATGATATAGTATGCATTATACTACCATTGTTTGCCCTGCCCTATATTCAACACTGTCTATTCTCTTTGTACTGTTGTACATTGTTTTTATGGGTGGTAATTTTTAAAGTGTCTTGATCAAATGTGTTGTTTGTTTTCAATAAAGTTATTTAGTATTTTTCTAAGATACGATTTATTTGGTCTTATTATAGCATGTAGGGATAACTTTTTGGTGTTTCTATGCATGGGGTACCATATATGCAACTATACTCATTGATATATGACGTTGAATTTATAGGTATTCTTTTTTGGTTTAATTATTGTTTCTTTGGTGAATACAGGTCCTGGTATGGATTATCGTGGTCGTGACCAAAATTGGGTCACTCAGTTGTCAGATGTTTTTAAAAGTGATATACATTCAGAGGTTGGCACCTATGTACCTTTGAATAGAGATATTCAGTTACACATCAAATTTTTACTGGAAAAGCGGACCAGAACATGGTGGAACAAGGCTTCTTTGGAGCATTATCTCAGTAAGGATATCATCCCTAGGGGATTGAGAATTAAAATGACACCTTCATTTCCCGTTGACGACGACCTATTCAGACAGAGGTGGGAAGATGCATGTAAAATCTGCTCCAGAACGATGTTAGAGTTACTGATAGGATGTAATAAACAGACCCTTGAAGTACTAGAGAGTTAAATTGAACCACTACAGCAAGATTTGATGGCGAAAATGACGGCAGAAGAGATGTTCGCCTTTGAAAAGGAATTAGATAGTGAATTTCTCAAATGGGAAAAAGAGATCCAACAATTTAAAATGAAGAAATTTCAGCGTGACCTCTCTGATTACCAGAATGATCGTGTCTTTAGGTGATCTAGATCAGGCTATACATCGTCATTCTCTAATGAAGGACCAACAACTGGTCGTTTTTTAGGCAAACACCCAAGATTGGAGCAAGATACAGGACATCTAATGGGCAAAAGCAAAAGAAACAAGCCTTTAGATGGAGGGATGAACCTCAGGAAGAGACAGGCAAAGATCAACTAAAGGTAATTAATTTGTCCAATGAGATATTAACGCAGGCACAGTTAGAAGTATTGGGAATGGGCTTGACCTTCTCTCCAGTATCTAACTTTGATTTTTTAGAGGCTGTCAAGGATGTACACCTCTTTGCTAGGAAACTGCTTTTTAAAAAGCACTTTTCTAGATATGATGTGCAACTTTTTACAGGAAAGGATGAACAACTGACCCTTAGGGCTCTTGATGAGCTTTTAAAAGAACAAGAACCAATTGTTGAACATAAATTTCCGTTGGGAGTTAGGGGGGCGCTCTACCACATTTCCTCCTTTGTCAATGTGTCCTGCAGTTGACACTTTTGTGAGACTGGTTACTAATGAATTGAGTAAATTGTCTTCACATCGTACAAATGACAATTTAAATGGGGCACAACGTGAGGCCCTTGAACAATTGAAAATAATGAAATCAGTGGTTATCAAGCCAGCTGACAAAGGTGGAAATGTGGTATTGTGGCCTGTTGAAAAATACGAGAGAGAAGCCTTTAGACAGCTCAATGATGTGTCATGTTATCAAAAATTGGATGGATGCCCTCTTGGCAGTTTTAAGAACCAATTAGACCAAATCTTATGGAAGGCTTTTGAATCCAACATTATACCTAAAACCACACTTGATGGTCTTATTGTTGATAAACCCATCTGAGCAACCCTGTATCTGCTCCCCAAGGTCCACAAAAATCTAACGGACCCTCCGGGAAGACCGATAGTTTCAGGCAATGGAAGTTTGTGTGAAACTGTTTGTCGCTTCAGTGACCATTATCTTAAACCCCTTGTGTGCGAATTACCTTCGTATATTCGTGATTCCACGGATGTCTTGAATAGGTTAGAGGGGGTTTTTATGGGTCATGATGACTTCTTTGTGACATGTGACGTGGAGTCACTCTATACCTCAATTGAACACAAACATGGCATTGAAGCTGCTAGGTTTTATTTAAATGGGACCAACTTGGAACCCGATCTTATTGATCTGCTGATTGTATTACTGGATTTTGTTTTACATCACAATCTATTTCTTTTTAAGGATCGATATTTTCTACAAAAGAGGGGTGTGGCAATGGGGGCCACTTGTGCGCCCTCATATGCCAACCTTTTTCTTGGCCATTGGGAGCAGAATCTTCAGTTGCCTGATGCTGATGATGGAGGCGTCCTGATTTGGATGCGTTTCATCGATGACATACTATTTCTCTAGCATGGTGAGAGAGAGAAGCTTGACAGGTTTCTTGTGGATCTGAATGTCAACCAGCTCAACATCCGTTTGACTTCTAAAATGAGTCGCACTGATGTTGAGTTTCTTGACATCAGACTCACTAGTGACATAGATGGATCAATTGTCACTGACATTTTCATGAAAAGTACATCAGTCAATTCTTTCCTTTATGCTAAATCATCTCATCCCCCACAGACACTGAGAGCAGTTCCAACGGGACAATTTTTTAAGAGCACGCCGGATATGCTCCACAGAATCAGCCTTTGAGAATCAGGCCTCTGACCTCTCAAACAGGTTTCGTGCTAGAGGTTACAAATCTATGGATATTGAGCAAGGATACATGAGAGCCAAAAATACGCAACAAAGCGACCTACTCATACCCAAATCTAAGAAAAAGAACAGCAATGAAGAGGTAAGGTTCATTACTGGATATCATGCCCAATGGAGAGAAATTAAATCGATTTTTGAGAGGTTCTGGCCAATTCTCCACACTGATATGGACCTGAGTGTAGTGCTATCAGATTATCCCCTTATGACTTCACGTAGATCACGTAATCTAAGGGATATATTAGTCAAGAGCAATTATGTAGCTCCTACCTCAGGATTTATATTTAAATTCCAGAGGACCAAAGTGGGGATCATACCCCTGTGGTGACTTCGGGGCATGATCCCTTATGACTAGATCTCTACATTTTAGTGATTCTTCTGGGTCAAGAGAATATAAGATCTGTCATAACATCACTTGTCGTTCAACTGCTGTGGTTTACTATGCCATTTGTCCATGTCGACTAATATATGTGGGTCTCACTTCTAGAGAACTTCGTGTGAGAATCCTTGAACATATAAGGGACATAAAGGGTGCTATGAAAACTGATGATCCTGAAAAGTTAAGCAAACTAAAACCGATACCTCGCCATTTTCGTGACCACCATCAAGGTAATTGGAGACTTCTCACCTTCAGTGGAATTGATAAGATCTCTCTAGGAAACAGAGGGGGTAATGTTCAGAGAATCCTTGCCCAACGTGAATGTAAATGGATTGTGAAATGACAAACCGTTTTTCCTAAGGGGCTAAATGAAATGATCAGTTTCGCTCCGTTTTTATAATGTGAATCTCTAGTAGGTGCCAACCTCTGTTATGTTTTATCCTTTTGTGTGTAGGGATGATTTATTATCTAACTTCTGCTTGCTTGTCTTTTCAGAGTGGACTGTATCGGTCATATTGGAGGCGCATGAGGTGCAGGTTTATATGGAGGTGCATGGTGTCATTGGAGGCACACGACGATAGTTATCTTATATTCTCTGATACAAATGAGGTTCCAGTGTCAATATCATCTGCTAACATTTGTTATGTAGTGATTGGTTGTTCTAACCTTTCTTTTCATGATTCTGTGGTTATGTGATGATCACATTAGGTAGTAATAGCGATATTTTTGCTCATGATCTGGTACAGTTACCTTTGCAGTGGATTGTCTTTATATTCTGGCATTTCATAGATGCATTATAACACTGATGGATGTTTCGTTCTAACACGTTCTTTATTATCATATGCTTTTTTCTATCCATATGTCTTTTCACATTTTTTATTTTTATTATTTTTGTTGTTTTGAAGCTACACTATTGTGCTTTAATTGCACTCCTAACCTTATTTTTTATATACTTCCACATTTTTTGTGACCTATTTGGTCCGTTTACACACACTTATTTAATATTACTTTATTATTTTTTATGTGTGCATGCATATGGCCATATACACATATAAGTATTTATGCACGTTTATAATATATATGATTACTTATCTTTATATATATTTGTTTAAATATATATTTTTTTATACATTTACCTGCTTTTCATGTACGTACTTTTAAACCACTTATTTCACATCTTAACTTATATATTTCTATACATCCTTTTATTTTGATTTTTATTTATTTATTTTCCTTTATTTACATATTTTGATCCATCTATTCAATTTGGTATGATGTTTGGTCATATAATCTTATATATATATATGGTGATATTTCACCCCAAATGTCTATGATCTGTGTGCACAGTGGGCTCCTAGGCATGCATGTTCTGACAGTGTTGTGGCAGTGGAATGGCTCCTGGTGGGTTTTTGGTATGCGTATCTTGAGGTCTTAGTGATTTTTCTTTTCCATGACTGTTACCTTACATTCTTTGTGGTCATATTATAGGCATTTGCTGTGGTGATTGTTATCAGTATATTTATACTCATGATACATACTTTATAGTCTATGATATAGTATGCATTATACTACCATTGTTTGCCCTGCCCTATATTCAACACTGTCTATTCTCTTTGTACTGTTGTACATTGTTTTTATGGGTGGTAATTTTTAAAGTGTCTTGATCAACTGTGTTTGTTTTCAATAAAATTATTTTGTATTTTTCTAAGATACGATTGATTTGGTCTTATTATAGCATGTAGGGATAACTTTTTTGGTGTTTCTATGCATGGGGTCCCATATATGCAACTATACTCATTGATATATGACCTTGAATTTATAGGTATTCTTTTTTGGTTTAATAAATAGCGGAAATTTTCGCCTGCGGATTATGACGCAAATTTGTGGCAATTATGCAACAAATCTGCTGTAGAACGTGCATATTTGAAGGTTCATTCAGGCATGGCATATTTTGCAGTGGACTTGCCACAGTGAAAATGTGCCGCTTCTCCGCAACATACTGAGCAAATGTCAAAATTTAAATTTTGCACCGCAAGCTATTTTACGCACTATTGTTTTCCACAATGTCTGCACTAAGTTAATTAAAAAGCTATTTAAAACCAAAGAAAAAAAAAGTATGCTGTTGATTTCCATTGTGGCCTGTCCACAGCAAATCCGCCACATTTGGACGTGCCCTTACACTTGTATGCAAAAAATTTTGGGGTAATCTTCAAATCCAGATGTGAACATTGGCTAAATGGGGTTTTCCCACAAAAAACATTTAGGGCACATATACTGGCTGTGTTATAAATGTCTAATCATGTGAGTGCCTGTTTCTGTATCTCTGATTCGTAATAATAGAGGGTGACTATGCATGTGATACCCTCACTCATAAGACATTTATGACATTTTAAATTGCTATGACACAAATGTTTGTAGTGGGAAAACATCTACAAGTAATGTGGCAGAAGCCAGTGACATGTCCTTTGACTGTACAGAATGACATCATATGACCTTCTAAAACCCTTCATTAGAGCTAACAAAAAAATGGATGTATTCCAGTACATTTTCTTCTGTATATGGCAAGAATTCATGATTCTTTGCACTTGCTGAACTTTCATAGTTCACATTTATGTGGTTATGCAAAACCCAGTAAAAAAAAAATCTTTCTAAAGTATAACATATTTCCAGCACAATTTAAAATTTCAGAATAGCACATTGTGAATACACAGAAAACATGTTTTAAACATTTTCTATAACAAAGCATTAGTTTTTATAGCTCTCTGAGCAGTACACTGCACTTATCTGTTACATCTTTTATAGAAGTCAACGTTCTAACTCAGACTTTCATATGGGCTGTGATTGCAGGACATTTCACCAAAAAGCATTGACTGTTTAATATAAATCTCTATGATTTAATTTGACTATTTTTCTGTTTGTTCTTTATTCACACATGCAGTTTTTGAGGCAGTATGTTTTTAGCCAGAGCCAGGAGTGGGTCATAAAGGACCCATGTATTATTTGCCTACACAGTTCTAAGGCTGGCTTCCCATGTAGCATAAACGCTGTGGAATTTCCGCAACTGAATTATGTGCAGAAATTCCGTAGCATTTACAGTAACAGCAAAGTGGATGAGATTTTGAAACTCTTATGCCCATGCTGCGGAAAAAACCTGAAGCGTAAACGTTAATAAATTAACCTGCGATGCAGAATTTAAATCCATAGTATGTCGATTTATGCTGCATTTTCATAGTTTTTCTGTTGCAGGTTCCCCCCATTGAATTCAATGGGGATTCAAAACCCGCAACAGAAAGCCAAGTGTTGCGACATTTGACTGTGGAATTGCGACGATTCCGCCACAAAAATAGCAATTCAGAAGAAAAAAAAATCATACTTACCCACAACTACCTGCTTTTTCCTGCACTCCGGTCTCCTGAGATGACGTTTCATCCCATGCGACCGCTGCAGCAAGTCACAGTCCGGAGCAGTCACATGGCCTGCAATGTCATCTTAGGAGGCTGGACTACGCACAGAAGAGTGGGTAAGCATAAATGACTCCTTTTTTTTTTTTTCAGTGCTGCTTTCTGCAGTAAAAATTCTGCTGGGTTTTACGGACGGAACGTGATGCAGGTTCCAGGTCAAATTTTCTACGAATGAAAATTAGTTCCATTCATCTGAATTGAACTTGCAGAAATCCTTTGCTTGCTGCAGAAACAACCCCATTCAGATGAAGAATACTGATTTTTAGTCGTAGAAAATGTCTGCAACAAAATCTGACGTGTGTGACTGCACCCTTACTTCCTTCACATCCTATTTATAAATTAGGATAGACAGGGGAGTAAAGATAGGTGGTGCAAAGGTTGTCGTCAAACCTCGGCACTTGAGCCTAAGGAGGTGAAAAGGGTCCCTCTGTCCAGTGCAATAAAGGACACATGATAGTTGAGGGCCCTCCTATTACAAATTTTGCATATGGGCCCAGGTACTTCAGGTTACCTCTCTAAGGATAGAACAGAGTATTTTACATTTTTCGAAAGGGGGTTGTGCTAACAATTATTTAACCCTCTCCACTTGGTGTTTATTTATATTAGCAACTGTTAAAGCCCTACAAAAATCTATTTCACAAGATCAGGTAACTCAATGATACATCTAAGTTAAAGGGGTTGTATCACTAGAGAAAACCCCTTTCAGAATGGGGCCCATGTGAAGATCAGCTGATCGCCACGGGGCTCACTGCCCGCACTACCGGCAAACATATGGACAGGGACATTAAGACTCTTTTTAAGGCACTTGTCAGCTTTATTTACGGCATTACCCAAGGGGTTACCCTTATATACCAGCTAGGTAGCGGTCTCCTGGAAAGAAGGAGAGTTTATAGGAATATATGACTTGCAAGATACATTTTCTCTAGTAGTAGTCAACAAAGAAAACACTTACCTTCATCTTTCCTGACAGTGTTTGATTATTGTATTTTTAGGTCTCTGTTACATTACAAGATTATTATTATAAAAAATTTTTATAGCACCATTAACTCCCAGGCCACTGTACTTACAAAATATCAGGGGGTTAAACCCATTCACTAACAAGGACATATCTAATACATTATGATTTAAACACTTTTTGACCAGAACAGAAGGGCTAGAGCTGAAAACTTGGCCCAGAATCTTAGCTTTCAAAGGATACCAGACTCAAAGATTTAGTTCAATATTCAAGGCGCAGCACTCACTTTAATTCAGGGAGCAGGACGAAAAGCATGTCTTTGTGGAGTGGGAACTGCAAGTAAGAGCAGTTTGCAGCCTGTTACTGTCATCTTTGCTCCCGCACAGACTTCTAGTGATGCCACGGTGATACAGGAATGTTTTACTGTCTGAGGGCAGCATACATTTTTTATCTTATTTTAATCTTATTTGCTTTTACAGCTGCTGCTTGACATTAAGTACTGCTGCTTAGTACTTGTAACCAGAATACCCAGGTTCTTCTCTTGACCCAGTGCCATAACTACCGCTATAGCAGCCGTAGCGGCTGCTATGGGGCACGCGGCATTGGGGGGGCCATGTTGCCCGCCAGCATGGGCCCCCACCATGGCCGGAGGCTCCGCTAGCAGCCGCTACGGTTGCTACAGCGCGACACCACTGAACACTACAGCAGAGCAGGGAGGTATCTCCCCGCTCTGCCATTAAACAAAAGACATGTATCCCCTATCCACAGGACAGGGGATACCTGTGGATAGGGGATACAAGTCTTTTGTAGGACACACTGTAGGTCACATTTTTTTGGGAGGGGGGGCGCTGTATGTATATGTACATACAGCCCCCCCTGTAGAGAACGCCATACAGATCCCCCACTGTAGAGAACGCCATACAGACCCCCCCTGTAGATAACGCCATACAGCCCCCTCTGTAGATAACGCCATACAGCCCCCCGTAGATAACGCCATACAGCCCCCTTTGTTGATAACGCCATACAGCCCCCTTTGTTGATAACGCCATACAGCCCCCTTTGTAGATAGCGCCATACAGCCCCCTCTGTAGATAACGCCATACAGCCCCCCCCTGTAGGGAACGCCATACAGCGCCCCCCTCCCAAAAAAATGCGACCTACAGTGTGTCCTACAAAAGACTTGTATCCCCTATCCACAGGTATCCCCTGTCCTGTGGATAGGGGATACATGTCTTTTGTTTAATGGCAGAGCGGGGAGATACCTCCCTGCTCTGCTGTAGTGTTCAGTGGTGTCTACAAAGGGGGCTGTATGGCATTATCTACAGGGGGATGTATGACACTATCTACAAAGGGGGCTGTATGGCGTTATCTACAGGGGGATGTATGGCGCTATCTACAGAGGGGGATGTATGGCGCTATCTACAGAGGGGGATGTATGGCTTTATCTACAGAGGGGGATGTATGGCGTTATCTACAGAGGGGGCTGTATAGCGTTATCTACAGGGGGCTGTATGGCGTTATCTACAGGGGGGCTGTATGGCGCTATCTACAGAGGGGGATGTATGGCGCTATCTACAGAGGGGGATGTATGGCGTTATCTACAGAGGGGGATGTATGGGGTTATCTACAGAGGGGGCTGTATGGCGTTATCTACAGGGGGGACTGCATGTCGTTATCTACAGGGGGATGTATGGCGTTATCTACAGGGGGGGCTGTAAAAAAGGCACAATCTACAAGGGGGGGTTGTGTGACACCCAGGGGAGGGGGGGGCCCAGTCAAAAGTTTGCTATGGGGCCCAGTCTTTCCTAGTTACGCCCCTGTCTTGACCTATTATGCCAGTTTTATTCCATTTAATGTACATGCAATAATCATGGAAGAATGCAAGCTAGGCTAGTTGATTGATTGGTTGTCAATAGAGATGAGCAAATCTGTGAACAATTGCTGCACTATTCTTTAGATGATGGTGATTTTCCTATTATGGTAAGCTTTTCTTGAGAGGTGTCTTTTCTGGTTGCTTTTGAAAAGTTAAATGGTGGAAGAGTGTCTGTTGGGGTAGTGAGCTCCATGGTATGTGGTATACACTGGAGAAATATTGGAAATCATTATGTGAGGAGCAGACCAGAGGAGAGCAAAGAAGGTCTTAATACTGAAGATTATGAGTGTGGGGATTAGGACAGAGATATATAAAGGGAACATGTTGTGAACTGCCTTGTAAGCTTCTGCATGATATGATGTTATGATATACTGTACCTTGTATATAGACGTAAAATTGTCCTTTCATCTTTCTGGCACTGTAAATATACATAATTTACATTAGTTTTGTTCCTTTTCTTTATGTACCTCTAAAATGTACACTTGCACCAAGTGAGCAAGCTTTTTTTTGAAACACTGATTATTTATAAACTAGTAGATATGTATTAAAAATCATAAATATATTGTGAAGTCCAGACTGTTCATGTCCAAATTCAATCTATTCGCAACCCTCCAAAATGTAATCGGGACACTGGGCCTGGTAGTAACAAATGAGATTATTCTTTCATTGCCTTACCTGGATGGAAGACTGGAATGAAAAAATGAAAACTAGGTTGATTGCTAGATTGGTTGTCATTAGAAATCAGCAAATCTGTAAACATTTGCTGTGCCAGCATTTCACTGATGCTGACTTTCCTATTAAAGAGCTTTTCCCCCCTCTATATGACAATAAAAGTTGCATTGCTTCAACAAGGGTCTTTATTTCAGTCTCCATTGTTTTATTTTAGTGCTCTGTAACAGTAAAGGCGCCCAATTTACACATCAAGACTTTTGCTTATTCTCTTGTCTGTAGTTGCCATGAACACAGATGACAGTTTACGCAAGCAGGGCATTTTGTCATAGAACTGAATGAAGAGATGCTCTTCTCACAGGAGGCCTGTAACTTTAACTACTTATAACTCAACACAGATAACATAAGAAACTATAATATATATATATTTTTTCAAATTAATTTGAAAATACTAAAAAGCAGGAGTGTAGATGCAGGGGGGTTACTGTAGGGGTTGACGGAGGCCTAACTATGACTGTTCTAAAATAATTTTAATATAGAACCTCTAGTACTTCTGGTTTATGTAAATCTGCTTTAACTCCTTGGTGTAACCGATTGTCATGAATTGCCTTGTTCCCGCTGTAACTGTCAGTATCAGAGAAACCAGGTTTTCCATAGGTTCCATAGGTACACTGACAGACAATAATGCTTTGGAATACTCAGTATTCCAAAACATTATATAAGCGATCAGAAAATCACAGCTTCAAATTAAAATATAACTAAATAAATATTTGGCATCACTGCAATCTTATTGACCCATAAAAATAAGTTAACATATTATTTATACCGCATGGTGCTATAAAAACAACAAAAAAAAACAAACGGATTAGCTGATTTTCTTCCTTATTCCCCTTCAATTTTTTTTTTAAATAAAAGTTTAATAAATTACATGTACACCAAAATGGTGCCAATAAAAACTATCTTTTGTCCCGCAATAAATAAACAATCACACAGCTATATTGACGGGAAAATAAAAAATTATGGGTCTTGAAATTGGTCGATGAAAAAAATAAAAAAATGGCCTGTCCTTCAGAGGTTAGAATAATTAACATTGATTTATAAAAAAAAAAGTTCTACTTAGTTTAGTTTAGAAGTTTGTGATCAAGAAAAGAAAATCGTTCGTTGGTGATGGTTTATGACTAAAAGTAAATAATAAAAGCGTGCAATAAAGAGTAAGGCCTCATTTACACGAACGTATTATACGCGCGTGCGACGCGCGTGCTTTGCACGCATGTCGTACGCACCTATATTAGTCAATGGGGCAGTTTAGACGATGCGTGAATTGCGCTCAGCGCGTGTGCGCAGAAAAAAACTCACGACATGTTCTATAATCGTGCGTTTTTCGCGCACTCACGCACCCATTGAAGTCAATGGGTGCGTGAAAACCACGCATGCCGCACGGAAGCACTTCCGTGCGAACTGCGTGATTCGCGCAAGAGCTGTCAAACTCCTGAATGTAAACAGAAAAGCACCACGTGCTTTTCTGTTTACAAACATCCAAACGGAGTGTCAAATTCGAGATGAGCGCACCGAACTTCACCGGGTTCGGCCAAACTCGTTTTGACCGAAACCGGTAAAAAATGTTCGGGTACGCGACGTCAGGAGACAGTCACTGTCCACAGTGCTGAAAGCGTTAAACTGGTTCAGCACCATGGACAGTGACTTCCGCTCCGAAAATCCATGAACCTGTAAAAAAAAAAAGACGTTCTGACTTACCGATAACTCCGGTCCGACCTCCCGGGATGACAGTTCAGTCAAAGTGACAGCTGCAGCCAATCACAGGCCAAGCACAGGCTGCAGCCAATCACAGGCTGCAGCGGTCTCATGGACTGCGGCGTCATCCTGGGAGGTGGGGCCGGATGACAAGAGAGGGACGCGTCACCAAGGCAACGGCCGGGAGCCCGGACTGGGGGAAGCAGGAAGTTCTTGGTAAGTATGAAAGTCTTTTTTTATTCACAGGTTGGTGTATATTGTGTTCGGCATTCACTGTCGAGGGTGCTGAAAGAGTTACTGCCGATCAGTTAGCTCTTTCAGCACCTTGGACAGTGACGGGCGTCGACTAGCCTCATCTCTATGATGGCGGCTGCGCGAAAATCACGCAGCCGCGCATCATACACGGATGACACACGGAGCTGCCAAGTGCCTTTTGCGCGCGCAAAACGCAGCGTTTTTTGCGCGCGCAAAACGCACACGCTCGTGTAAATGAGGCCTTAGAGGAAGAGAGAGAAGGTTCTGTCACATTATGTTATATAAATGTGCCACTACAAAGTCAATTACGAGCCGCAGTCAGTTATTTCCCCCAGCATTAGTTTTAATGCAGTTGTAATTATTGTTTAGTGTAATTTGCAGTGGGGACTAAACACCAGGTTATTCTTTATTAAGTAACACTTTCCTACCGTTCAATTATACTAAAATTAAATAATTTATGATGTGCTATTCTCGAAAATAATTTATTAACTATTTATTGTGCCGGGAGCTCTTGTGTATTTCCATATTCTGGCACATATACATCATTTAGCCATAACATTAACCCCTTTCCACCACAGCCAGTTTTCCTTTTTCATTCTTTTTTATCCCAGGCTTTGAAGAGCCATAGCTTTTTTATTTTTCCGTCAACATAGCCATATGAGGGCTTGTATATTGCAGTATGAGTTGTATTTTTAAATGGTGCCGTTTTATGTACCATATGATGTACTGAAAAACTTGTTGTGGGTTAAAAGGGGGAGAAAAAAAAAATTTGGGGGGTGTTTTGATATTATGACATTTACCATATGGTAAAAATGCCATGTTAGCTTTATTTTGAGGGTCAGTAGGGTTACTGTGATACCAAATTCATACCGGTTTTTTTATGTTTTACTACTTTGCAGAAAAAAAACACTTTGTTAAAAAAATGTTTTTTATTTTTCAGTTCATAGATTTGAGTGAGGACATTTTTTTTTTTTAGAATTTTGGGGTGCATTTTCCTTATTTTATAACTTTTTATTTAATTTTTTAGGGAGGCGAAGTTATCAAAAAACAGCAATTCTTTCTTTTTTTTCTTTACGCCATTACTGTGTGGGATATCGTTAATAACATTATATTTTAACAATTCGGAGTGTCACGAATGTGGCGACGCCAATCATGTTTTTTTTTTTTGTTTTTTTTTACTGCGAGATGATTTGTTAAGCTTTTTTTTTTAAAAAAAATTCTCCAACTAGTGGCCTTGAACATGCGTTCATTTAATCACATGTACAATACACTGCAATACTTATGTTGTTAATACAATGAATTTAGCATTCTCCTATTAAGCCCTGTCTCTGGAGGACTTGGTGCAGTCATTAGGCCCATTGGCTTCCATGACAACCCTACGACACACCGCAATCGTATTGCAGGTGGGCCGATGGGATGACCGAGGGGCCCCACTCTGCCTAACGACTTAGATGCCGCGGACGGTATTGAACATGGTGTGTAAGTGGATAAACATTCAGGATCAGAGTAATCTCTAAGCCCACTGTGTATGGAGCTCCAAACATAGCCCCCCACCCCCCCCGTCTATGACATACACATACATCAAATGTCGGGAAGAGGTAAAAATACTTGCCTAAATTTGTGTAAGCCCCCTCGTTCCGCCAAAAGAGCTCTGACCCATTGAGATATGAACTCCATAATACCTCTGAAGGTGTCCTGTGGTATCTGACACCAAGACGTTAGCCGCTGATCCTTTAAGTTCTGTTTAAATTAAGTTGTGAGTTGGGTTCTCTATGAATTGGGCTTGTTTTTCCAGCATATCTCACAGATGCTCGATCGGATTTAGATCTGGGTAATTTGTGAGACTAAGTCCTCCAAACATCTCTGAACAATTCTAGCAGTGTGACAGGGCGCATTATCCTTCTGAAAAAGGCCTCTGCTATTAGGGTATACTGTTGCCATGGAGGGGTGTACTTGGTCTGGAACAATGTTTAGATAGGTGGTACTGTAATATCCACATGAATGCCAGGACCCAAGGTTTCCCAGCAGAACATTGCCCAGAGCATCACATTGCCTTTGCTGGCTTGCCTTCTTTCCATAGTGCATCTTGGTGCCATTTCTCACCCATGTAAGCGACACTTATGCAATCGGACATAATTATTGGTTATTGGTTTCATCCTTGGTGGTCTAAGGCAGTTAAGTGATTAATGATAACATCACTGGTTCTCTAGTGTAGCATAGTGAAGGGGTTAATTCCCTGTGTAGTTCATCTTGCTCCTCCAACTGGAAATGTAGACTGCTCAGACACGCATACTGCATTATCCGCTATCAGCCAATCACAGTGCAGCTCAGAGAATCATAGAGGCTTTGTGATTGGCTGACTGAGTTGATAAAGTGTCTGTGTAATATAGGAGACCCCTGCAGAGTGTAAGCAGGGGGAGGCATAATACTTATTTTAAAACTCCTGCGTCCCACCCTCCCTTGGGCCCCTGTGCAGCAGAACAGGCTACACAGGCTTTATATCCATGCCTACCTTTTTCTCGATTTTGCCAAATTGATGTGAGCATCTGCTTCAAAATAAATAATTACAGGATTAGATAGTTACAGGTGTATTGGAGTTACTTATAAATCAAAAGGCTTCTTCAAATGAACAAGGGCGTTGACAGACGTCCTTGTTGAGCCATAGCTAAAAAGATACATTATCTGCTAATAGCTACGTATTAGTGTTCCTGTGCAGCATGCAATACATATGTGTACAATTTCTCCAGCAGTAGTGTGTAAAATATAATGTAGAAGTAGGTTGATTTGGTCTTACAAATCGAGCCGAACATTTTAAACAGCATAAGAGCACATTTTATTGGACACTTAGGCGCTAACAGTGCAGTGTATGTTGAACGTAGATGAAAAAAAATTCTCCTGCCCTATTCCTCTGAAGGATGCCTCTGACATATGCAACTGTATTACATATAGTTGTATAAGTTTTCCTTTGACTACCTTTATAAAAACATTATAAAAACATATACTACATGGTATGCGTTTTTGTGGGATGCCTTTGTATTTAATTTCTGTCATATGTTGGGCTAATGGAGCCTTAGAAGACCAAAACTGGGAGCATATCTTAGTTTCTCTAAATGTATTGTCCGTGAAAAAAAAAACTCCAGGGGAAAATCCATTGGTTACTTGATGCTGGATGAATGATATCAAGTTGACTGCGATGTATCAGAAAGACTTTGGTGATGAGGTGGGAAATCTTATGTCTCACCTTCTGTTCTTTATCACCTTCAGATCACTTTGTACAGGCAGTGCCACCGACGATTATGGCATTACTTATCAATAAAGAATCAATCTTAAGAGAATAACTACAATAACTACAGGGAATACTATAAAGGAGTATAATGCCGCCTTCACTGCACCTTTGATTCAAGATGTCACAAATTCACCGGGTTCTCAACAGCAGCACTAAAAGCAACTTCATGCGCTAGCCGTAACAGTAGCACCAACAGCATGTGCAGATAACGACAAAGTGCCCCTGTTGCCCAGAAAACCAGAACTGGACTATTGTTGTAAACATGGAGGAGGGAGAGATGTTCCATTATTCCTATTACGTCTTGCCATTACGGCTCATGTAAGATAGCTAGGCTATTATGCCCAGAAATGTGTCTGCATGGCCTCTGGTGAGCTACTGTTTGCACAACCTACAAAGGAAGGTTTTGGAAATTATTCCCTACTTTACTCTCAACACATCCAATCCTGTTATTGCCATAAGAACATGTGAAAATGAAGCCTTTACTTTCAATTAGAGTGTGGTTTCAAGGACGCATGCTACAACATGAGACCTTTGTATGAGACCATCCAATTTGTCAGCAGAGCCAACACATCCATTAACAATGTCCTCTCTCTCGTATACATTTTGGAGTAGAAAATCACTTTGATTCAGCAAAATGGTAAGGGAAGTTCTTGATCTGAATTCATGCAGTGTGTCTGTTTGGCAACCAGGTGGAAAGAAAAGAAGCTTTGCACAGGAGGCCCTGGAAGAGGAGGATGACCCAATTATCATCCAGGTGGAGGAGCAGAAGGAACAAACATTATAGATTGGGGTGGAGGAACACCCAGATATGCCAGTAGTGACTGGGACAACTGAAGAAAAAGTATTTCATCGGGGAAATGCACAGTGATGCTACTCTCTTTTTCAGCATTTCTTCCAACGTGCCCAGTTTGCATATTTGTTTGCTGGCAGAGAGATAAGTACATCTAATCTATCATAGACAGGGATGCCTAATGGATAGTCTTTTGAAAATATCACTATAAAAGCAAAATGGTAGAGTTATTTACAGTTCTAATAGGAAAACCAGACTCTCACTTATAAGGCGGCTATTACGTAAATTATGTTATCCATGCTTGTATTTGGTGGAATAAAAATCAATGAATAAAGAATGTAAAAATGAAAAAAAAATTACATGAACATAGGAAACACTTATAAAGAAAACATAAGTATGTCTTGACTTTGCTGCAAACAAAAAAAAACTGTTACCCCTGGCAGATGCCACTGTTTTTCTGATTGAGTGCACATGAAAGAGAATTTTATGCTGTATCTCAAAGAAGAAATGTTGTAATGGTTTTAAGTGAAAGATAAAAATGTCTGTCAATGTTAAGGAAGTCATTGGCCTCTTATCTCTTAAAGCACCATCATGTAATTTTACAAATTCACATCTATAGATGGGTTAAATTGTATAGCTTCTTTGATGGTAGACAGAGATATTTAAAGTCATTTGTTTGTTTCCTGCTCCTGTTACAGTGATGCTTGCAAGATCAATTTTATATCTAGGTGCCTGTTTACTCAGGTGTAATTGAAAAATAATAACATTGTTCCTATCCATCTATTTCCCCACCAATCCCTTTACAACAGCCAGGAAGCACTATAGTGTTCTGTTATTACAATCATGTCATTTCTACTGTGGGTTGTCAAGTGTCATTGAGTTTGTTTATCTGGAAGAACAAATCCAGTATCATCCAAAGTAAGCCCCTAACAGTGCACCGAGTGGTTACTCTTTTCGTAATAGAGGAAAGTTCATAATAAATATGATCTGCAAAATATACTTTTCCACAGACACCATTGTCAAAAGAGGCTATCTGGGTGCTAGTAAATAACATTATAGGGCTCGTCTCTTGAATATTAGGCAACATTGCTCATAGCTCTTAAAGAAGCTCCAGGAGCCTTGTCTAGGATAATGAAAAGTTTTTTATTTTGCAGTGCCGGCACATTCACTTCATTGGGGCTTAGCTGCAAGCCCAGACTCGGCCTATGAGAAACTGTGGTGCTGTTTCTAAAAAAAAAAAAGGAAGACCCTTTTTCGAATTCTGGACAATCACTTTGGGGCTTCTGTAAGGGTTGTAAGCAAAGGCACGTGATATTCAAGGGAGCTGTCCACACTTATCCCACTAACTTCTATATAACTGCTATATAACTGCTATATACATACAGCCGTCATTTCAGTCGGAGCCATAACATTTTGTGACAACTATTATGATCTCACTGTTTTACACTAAATATCATAGGGATTTATGACAAGATGGAAGCAACTTTACATGATGTCCAGTTTCGACTCTCAGCCTACTTATACAATGTGCACACACCCTATAAAGCTCTTTTTTTTTTCTTATTGTTATATTTGGATATTTTTTATTATGGAGACTAAATGAAATCATAGAAAACAATATATCCCAGAGCTCAACGTCCCCTCTCTTTCTTATACTCCTCTCAGATAGGGGAGCATAAGAGACCTGACAGAACCATATTGAACTACTGTATGTTGTGTAACATGTTCGGTTAATTACAGTGAATAATCAAGCTTTTTTTAATGGTCAATTTTATTATGATCACAATAAAACCGGCATAGGTCCAAAAAAAATCTGCATAGAAAAGTCACAAATACAAAAGGTAGTATAAATGTACCCAATTGTAAAAGGCCAAAAATTTACAGAAAAATTAAGGATACATGATCAATTTAGCTATACAACGTTTAACAAAAACAAAAACTCAAACAAACAGCTTTTCACATCTGAAAAGAGCTTGTTAGTTCAGACCAAAATGAGAACCCAGTGGAGGAGTAAGCGGACCCCAAAAACATCGGTAGCTCTATAATTCAAACAACTCCAATAGGAGCACATAGAACTGGGATCTAAAACTATTGATTAGTATGTACACTACCGTTCAAAAGTAAGCGGTCACCGAGACAATTTTGTGTTTTCCATGAAAACTCACACTTATAATTATCAAATGAGTTGCAAAATGACTAGAAAATATAGTCAAGACATTGACAAGGTTAGAAATAATGATTTTTATTTGAAATAATAGTTTTCTCCTTCAAACTTTGCTTTCATCAAAGAATGCTCCATTTGCAGCAATTACAGCATTGCAGACCTTTGCCATTCTAGCTGTTAATTTGCTGACGTAATTGGGAGAAATTTCACCCCATGCTTAAAGAAGCCCCTCCCACAAGTTGGATTGGCTTGATGGGCACTTCTTGCGTACCATACGGTCAAGCTGCTCCCACAAAAGCTCTATGGGGTTGAGATCTGGTGACTGCGCTGGCCACTCCATTACAGATAGAATACCAGCTCCCTGCTTCTTCCCTAAATAATTCTTGCATAATTTAGAGGTGTGCTTTGGGTCATTGTCCTGTTGTAGGATGAAATTGGCTTCAATCAAGCGCTGTCCACAGGGTATGGCATGGCGTTGCAAAATGGAGTGATAGCCTTCCTTATTCAAAATCCCTTTTACCTTGTACAAATCTCCCACTTTACCAGCACCAAAGCAACCCCAGACCATCACATTACCTCCACCATGCTTGACAGATGGCGTCAGGCACTCTTCCAGCATCTTTTCAATTGTTCTGCGTCTCACAAATGTTCTTCTGTGTGATCCAAACACCTCAAACTTCGATTTGTCTGTCCATAACACTTTTTTCCAATCTTCCTCTGTCCAATGTCTGTGTGCTTTTGCCCATATTAATCTTTTCCTTTTATTAGCCAGTCTCAGATATGGCTTTTTTTTTGCCACTCTGCCCTGAAGGCCAGCATCCCGGAGTCGCCTCTTCACTGTAAACGTTGACACTGGCGTTTTGCGGGTATTATTTAATGAAGCTGCCAGTTGAGGACCTGTGAGGCGTCTATTTCTCAAACTAGAGACTCTAATGTACTTGTCTTGTTGCTCAGTTGTGCAGCAGGGCCTCCCTTCTACTCTGGTTAGAGCCTGTGTGTGCTGTCCTCTGAAGGGAGAAGTACACACCGTTGTAGGAAATCTTCAGTTTCTTGGCAATTTCTCGCATGGAATAGCCTTCATTTCTAAGAACAAGAATAGACTGTCGAGTTTCCCATGAAAGCTCTTTTTTTCTAGCCATTTTGAGAGTTTAATCGAATCCACAAATGTAATGCTCCAGATTCTCAACTCGCTCAAAGGAAGGTCAGTTTTATAGCTCCTCTAAACAGCAAAACTGTTTACAGCGGTGCTAATATAATTGCACAAGGGTTTTCAAGTATTTTCTAATCATCCATGAGCCTTCTAACACAGTTAGCAAACACAATGTACCATTAGAACACTGGAGTGATGGTTGCTGTAAATGGGCCTCTATACACCTATGTAAATATTGCATTAAAAAACTGACGTTTGCAGCTAGAATAGTCATTTAGCACATTAACAATGTATAGAGTGTATTTCTGATTAATTTAATGTTATCTTCATTGAAAAAAACTGTGCTTTTCTTTAAAAAAATAAGGACATTTCTAAGTGACCCTAAACTTTTGAACGGTAGTGTAGGTTAGCCACCCAGGGGTGCCATATCTTTGCAAATTTATCCATGCACCCATGCACTTCATGTGTGAGTTTAAAAATGGAAAGTTTGGCGCTAACCATTGTAATCCATGCTTTTAATGTAGGGACCTTGGGGTGTTTCCAATTTATGAGGATAGTTTTCTTTGCATAAAACAGCAAAAGCATCATAAGGGATCTTGAAGCTACAGTATTTATAAGTTCCTCCACCAAAAGGAGTAGGCAGACTTTGGGATCTACTACGTGAGGGAGTCCAACTGTAAATTCAATAAATTCCAGTACCTCAGTCCAGAGGTATCATAGTACTGACCACAAATATTACCATTCTACCGAGCCAAACGCTTTTTCCAAGTCCAAGGAGGCAATAATTCAGCAGCCAGAGAGATCAGAAGCAGATGAGAGGTTAGTGAATATCCTCTGCTGGTTAAAGTGGTTTACCAGTCCATAAAAATTGGTGGCCTATCCTGAGGATAGGCCATCAATAGCTGATAGCTCGCAACCTGACCCCAGGGACCTCTGCCGATCAGCTGAATGGCGGGGGTCCCGGGAGTCGGACCCTGAGCTATCAGCTATTGATGGCCTATCCTGAGGATAGACCATCAATTTTTAGGGAGTGGAAAACCCCTTTAATGTCAGAGGCTTTTTCCGACATGAAGCCAGATTGGTCAGGTTGAATGATGTGGGATATAACCTTCTGTGTAAGAATTTTTGCTCAAATTTTAACATCACAATTGAGAAGCGAAATGGGCCAATAAGAACCACACTCCCTGTGGTCTTTGCGGGGCTTGGGGATCAGAACTATAAGAGCCACTCTCATAGAGGTTGGGAGGGTTGCCTCCCTACACAAGGATTGGAAAAGGTGGAGGAGTTGAAGAGCGTAGGGTTCCCTAGTTCTAAGAAATTCCTCCTACATTACTTCTAAACTAGTCTCAAGATCAGTACGATGTGCGGCCAGTCCACGTCAATGAGAGAAGATGGCTCATATAACAACCCCTCTAGTATAGGCCTTAAAAGCATCTCACACCATGCCACACTCTGCCGAACCAATATTAGTATTCCAAAAACCTGGTAGTTCCATGTCTACGGATGTTGCAACTTCTTTACAAGACAGCCACAAAGGACTCAATCTCCACATTTTACACTTCACCAACTCGTACCAAAGTGACCAACAGAAGGGAATGATCTGAGATGCCTCTGGGAAGGTATTTGGCATCTATGACAAACATAAGAGAAGCTGTATTTCCAAATGCCAAGTCAGTTCGGGAGAATGACCTATAAGCAGGAGAGTGACATGAGTAGGACCGAGATAGAGGATGGCGTGTACGCCAAATATCCCTTAGGTAGTATGTTGCAGGCCATGTATTTAGAGGAGAAATACCACCCGCAACTCCTCTGAACCTGTCCAACACTGGACAAAGTAGAAGATTAAAATCCCCGAGAAGCAAAAGTGGCGCTGGACCCATGTCCGTCACTAGTACCATTATATCATCAAGTAATTAAACAGTTGCTGGAGGAGGATTATAGATGTTGACAAAAATAAGCAAGGTAAAGTAGATCTGGCAAAACAGTATAACAAATCTCCCTCTAGGATCCGTCTTAACAGAGGTAATCACACATTGTAAAGATTTGTGGACCAGTAAGGAGACCCCACATGAGTAGCTGGAAAAAGGCATGGTAGCCATATTTAACCCAGGGTCTGTGAAGAGCTTTCAGTTTAGTGAACATCAAATGAGTCTCCTGAAGGAGTACCAGTTGTGGACTATAGGTGAAAATAAAGTTAAGACCAGAGATCTCTTAAATTTATCATTAAGACCCCTTACATTCCAGGAGATAATCCTAAAATGTTGCAACATCTCCATAATTCCAATATAGATAATAGGTCACATGGGGAGAGTGCACATAAATAAAAGAGATAGGAGAACAGGACCCGCAAGAAGAACTACACACTCCAGCACTCATAGAGGTCAAGTCACTGATCCACTCAAAATTCTGCATCACAATTATATCTAAATAGACATGAAATGCTGAAACAAACAAACTCCAACCCACCCTACCCATATCCCCGAACTTGAGACAGGTTTCATTTCCAATTGCAGTGAAAGCCTGCAGTAAGCAAAATTGGAGCTAGAAAATACAATTAAATGATTGAATAAATGAGGGGGCAACCCCCTTTCCCACTATATAGGTCACAAATCAAATAAGAATAGAGGCTAGGCTCAATAGCAAACAAGGAATAGGGAATCTGCTTTTCCCTCAAAGATTTCTTAGCCTTTGTAAATCGCTGTCTTTGCTTTTTCACGTCCAGGGAGAAGTCAGGGAAAACTCTCACATCTTGGTTGGCATGTTTCAGAGGACCCTGTTTCCTTATGAGTTCCAGCAGCTTGTCCCTGTCCTTGAAGTTTAGAAATTTGGCTTTAAATGTGCATGGAGGCACTCCGGGTCCAGGATCTCTAGTCGGGATGTGGTATGCACGTTCCACATAGAACATAGGAGAGAAGACAGTTTTACCAAAGGTTGATTTAAGCCAGCTTTCCAAAAAGGCAGCAGGATCTATTTTCTCGACTCCCTCCGGCAGACCAACAAAACAAATATTGCCCCGACACAGACGGTTCTCCAAGTCATCCTGTTTAGCCCGCCAAGTAGACTGTTGAGACTACAGAGTGTCAACTCTAGACCTAAGGAGTCACCACATCTTCTAGGTCAGATATGCGACATTCAGACTCAGTAGCCCTTTCACGCAATGTGTGCACATCATCGCTAAGTAGGCCAAAGTCCGTCTGCAGAGCATTTATCTTTTCGGTTAGTACCGTACAGGACTCTGTAATAGCTCTTAAATCATCTAGCATAGGTGGTACAGGGGGAGAGTCAACAGGAGTGGAAGGAGAGGTGAACGCCTACGAGGGCCACGATGTGCATGACCCAGACACAGCTCCAGACGATTTCTTCATATTGTCGGGAATTTTAGACTGTTTGGAGGGTGCCATTGCAGATAGACCTCAGTTATAAGAGATGCATAGGAACAGAGAAGAGAACTCAGGCTAGTGCACTCAGAAATATACTGTACTTCACAAAAACACTGGCACAAGGAAGGGGGAGAGTCCTCCAGGTGTTACATTACCACCAGCAAGCCAATCACAACAGCCACTCACCGCACCGTGACTGTGTAGGCAGATTGTTCCACGGGGCCAGGGATGAGAGAGACAAAATGGCGGCCGCTCTTCTGACACCTCCGGCGAGGATGGGACTTTCATGGTCCTCTGTATCATACAGGTCCCTGGGCAGTGACGTTGGGCACCTCAGCACCTGCTGTCGATCCAGGCTGTAACAGTAAGCCTCACCCGGCCGCTGTCCAATCCGCCGGAAGTGCTGTCTGTGCACTTCCAGTTGTAAATTTAGCCCGTAGATCCGGCTCCCAATTAGGCCCCTATTTCCCAAGGCCTCAGATCTGGAAAATTAAGGGGTCACAATGCTCCTCTAGGCAGCAGGAGTGCAGTTGGGTATATAACAAGTACATACATAGAAGTTAAAAAAGTGGAAAACAATCAGCAAACCAATGTATCTGTTCTGTTTGCTGATATGACCAATCACATTCATTCTTACACAGAAGTGAATGTGATGTTCCATGACAGGCAAATAATCAGTAAGCTTGTACTGGAAACTGCTAAATTATGTATTAGAAAAAGCAAACACCCCTAAGTATTATTAATTAACAGCCATTTCTATTAAGATTCACACATGAAATTCAGAATGGTCACATTATGAGTGTCACGATTCCGCCGTAGCGGAGTGGCAGCTGACCAAACAAAAGTCAATGGAAAGTCTAAGCACAAGAGTACCTGTATGAGAGTCTAGACAGACACGAGATGTAGCAGATGCTTTGGCACAGATGATTTGTGGCACCGATGATGCTCGGTGTGGCAGATGACACTGCACGGGGTAGATGACACCAGCCATAGCAGATGACACAGGGCGTGGAAGATGACACCAGACGTGACAGATGACACTAGACATGACAGATGACACCAACACGACTACAACACTAGACTTTAGCTCAGGAACAAACACAGTAACTGGATACAGGTTATAGGAAGCAGCATATGGGATCACTGGGAACAGGATACAACTAAGGGACCATTTGCTTAACTAACATGGGAAAACAATGCTCAGGCAAGGAGAGGAAGGGCAAAGCCATTTTTAATGTCCAGGTTGTAAGGGGATTGGCTGGGGAACTTATACCCTACTGGACACAGAGCTGCAGCCGCGTGTGTCTCTGGGGAGGGAGATGCCGGCATCAAGAAACAGTCCTGTGGTCGCGGCTGCTGGTAAGTGGGACATGCACAACAATGATTTATTTGAAGCTTTAACCTCCTTATAGTTCAAAATATGTATTTATTTTATCATTCCAACATGATTTAGGCAAAACATAGAAAACTAGCATTTTGGTGACAGATAAACTACCTAGACTGTACAGTGTCCTGACAGATATTTTTAGCCTAATATTGTGATTAAAATTATTTAGGAGAAAATGAGTTGCATAGTTGTTATCTTTTAATCAGGGGTGTAACTGTCCTGATGCATAATGTATTTAACGCAACTCGCCCCAGACAAAAAACACTCTCCACCTCGTGGCCATGGCTCAGGACTCTCTGGAGACCACGAGCTGTGAATTTGACTCGGAAAAACCATACCTCATTGCGGGGGTTCTAGGAGGATAAGCGGGGAGATTACTTTGACTCAAAACCTCAGTCACAGGATCCTCTTCCTGGTGGGAACCGTAACAATCCATAAGGGTACCCCCAACTATCACGTGATATTTATTGTACAGGTCTCCTTATATGGGGCAGAGTGACCTTTTGGGCCACCTCAGGTTCCAGAGCGCAATTGTGACCGCAACCTCTGCATCCCATACAGGAATGCCCCTGCTTTTAACGCAATCTAGGTATAAACAACATTGAATTATGTATATCATATGATTTGTCTTTCTCATTTGGTTTTGGCATATTTCTACAATTAGCAAAACATTATACTAATAAGGGCGGGTTCACACATGGCGGAATTTCACTTAAATTCCGCTGCGGACACTCCGCAGCGTTAATCCGCAGCGGAGCCGTTTCTCCATTGACTTTCACTTTAATTTAGCAGTGTTCGTTTACACGATGCGTACAATTCCGCTGCGGAGCATAGGCTGCGGAGCGGAATTTGGTGTCCGCAGCATGCTCTGTCTGTTGCGGAGCAGTGGCGGACTGGTTGCGGACTCATGGCGGAATTTCTCCATTGACTTCAATGGAGAGTCAAAATTCCGCCATGAAGTCCTCAGATCTTATGTGTGCTGCGGAGCGTATTGTTTTTACTACCATGACATTTCTTCATTCTGGCTGGACCTATGTATTTCTAGGTCTACAGCCAGACTGAGGAAGTCAATGGGGCTCCCGTAATGACGGGAGCGTTGCTAGGAGACGTCTGTAAATAGTCACTGTCCAGGGTGCTGAAAGAGTTACGCGATCGGCAGTAACTGTTTCTGCACCCGGGACAGTGACTACCGATCTCAATATACATGTATCTGTAAAAAAAAATATAAGTTCATACTTACCGAGAACTCCCTGCGTCTGTCTCCAGTCCGGCCTCCCAGGATGACGTTTCAGTGTAAGTGACGGCTGCAGCCAATCACAGGCCAAGCACAGGCTGCAGCGGTCACATGGACTGGAGCGTCATCCAGGGAGGTCGGGCCGGATGCCGAAAGAGGGACGCGTCACCAAGACAACGGGCGGTAAGTATGAATTTCTTTGACTTTCACTAGGGAAAGTGCTGTCCCTTCTCTCTATCCTGCACTGAATAGGGAGAAGAGAAGCACTTTTCCTGCATTCCGCAGCGGCCAGTCCGCATCAATTTTCTGCACATTTTGTGCAGATCCGCTGCAGAATCTGCAACGCAGATTCTGTGCGGCATTGATGCGGACAGTTGCGGAGGAATTCCGCCATGTGTGGTCATGCCCTAAGAGGGAGGATTAGGCTGTCATATTTTTATACATAAATACATATATAAATGGTATAAGACATTTGTTCATGTATTGTTCTACGCAGTTCAACCTTTGAAATAGTTTTTTGTTATAAAAATGTGTTTCTAAATACTTTTTATTAAAAATTATTTTTACCTTTTGAGATACAGCTGTACCTAGTGCTGAAACCTATATTCATTAGGTCAGCGGCACTGACGGGTTCAGTATCAGAGGATCGAGCTGTTACCGATCTCATCTAAGTTCATAACTTAGATGTGATCAATAACAGGTGGATCCTCCATGTCAGAGACACACAGGACCTGCTGACACTGAACCCGTCAGTGCCGCTGACCTGACGGATTCAGGTCTCAGTGCATGATACAGCTGCTCTGTATACAGGATACAAAGCAGCTGTATCTCAAAAAGTAAAATTTTGTTTTAATAAAAATTATTTAGAAAGCTGCACAAAACACACTGATAGACAATTTTATTGAATAAAATGATTTCAAAGGATTTACATAGACTTTAATAAATGTGATGGAATGATTTAGTAGATATTGAAGAATGAACCTCGAAATAATTAATTTTGAGCACATGTAGACACAGAGTAAGCATTAAATTATTTTTTTACTTTTTATTTAACTAGATTGATACATAAAAAAATAGCTGCTTATGTGACACTATATTGAATTGCCGCTCCGTATTTACACCATTTGACTAAACTACTTGCTTTATGTTATTGTGCTTATTATTATAATAGCAGTCCTGTCATGCTTTTGTAAAAATTGAATTATAAAAGTACAGTGTGTCTCAATAATAATAATCAGAACTTCAGGTTAGCACCATTCAAAAAGGCTTTATACTTTCTTTTGTCTGTATTCTGTGTCCTGTGGAACTTTTCTAAATTCAATATAAAAATGGAGAAAAACACACCTGGGCATATGGCTATACTTTTGAAAGTTTTATAATACCACTGTAAGTTTTTCATCACCCAAGGTTATTTCTAAGTTAATGTGTCTACCCCACTAGCACAGATCCATCTTCTGATCTATACTTAAAACAGGTTGGTCAAACATTGTCGGCACATTCGGTATCCAGCTTGGAGGGGACTTTGAAGACAGCAGCGGAGTAATTTGACATAGAGGCACTCACAGCACTAATTTAGACCTCTCTGCAGTCTAGTGTTGGGACTGCCTCCTCAGCTGGTGGCCAGGTGGTGCGCATAAGATTCATTTTAGAGCATATTGCTACAAGAGTTGGAGTTAAGAGGAATTTTATTTGAAGGCAAAAAACCCCCTAGTGTCAGGTGGGCCCTAGCATCTCCCAAGATCTTCTTGGTCTTGATGCAGGCCCTGACAGAAAGCATAACGTGTAGCGCTATTAATGGTATTATAAAAGTTTAACATAGAGGAAATAACATTATTATTATTATTATTTTTTTTTTTAAACAACCCCAAAAGAATTCAATCCAAAATAGTACAATACTAACAATGCACACATTGTAACCGTAGGGTTTTATAGTGGCAATGGAGCTATATTAAAGATTTGGTGACTAACAATGATCTGAAGGCCTGCCAAGAATATGTTTGATATTCAAGCAGGTTAAAATATTATTAATTTTGGATGTTTCAATTTATTGTGTTGCTTGTACAAGATAATAGATGTGTTTGGTACAATGAATGGTAGTTTGTATGCCAAACATTTATTTTCTCTAAATGAGTTTCTTCGGAAGTTTAAGACAAAATTAATCCATTAGATTGCAGTTAACTTCCATGTGCAATGTAGAGGAAAATGAAGAGAGGAAATGAAGTAAAAAGAAGGATGATGATGAAGCAAAATATTAGTCTATCAATGGCTTGCTCAGTAACCATTCTTCACTAACCATTGAATGATTACCATTGAACAGCTTAAGAAAATGCATCATCACCTCCAACATGCATGCAAATGCCAACGGTCCCTTTTAGCACAAATAGTTAGGTAAGGCTACAGTAAGATACTGTATGCTTAGACACAATAGATTTTTTCCCGCATATCTGCAGCAGTTGTTACAGATTTTGCTGTGGATGTTTTGTAGATTTCACCCGTTTCATTGTAAACACTGAAATCTGCTGCAAATCTGCGACATGTAGGGCATGCTAAACTGCCCTAAAATCGTTTTGACTTTATTCCGACAAGTGTGCTTGGGGTTTTGTAAAACCCCATTCTCTAGCATTAGACAGTATTTAGTTGCAGATTTTTGGTTCGGAATCCACATCCAGATTCCATCTGAATGTGACCTAAGAAAGATAATTTACTGTCTATGAACATCTTTCAGGTTATCATAACGTGCAGTACGAAAGTTGTACTTTACCATCCACCTGAATGTCCGTTTAACAAGTCCTGTATATAGTGCAGTATATAGAATTTATTGTGTTCTATATTAAACGGCATAATTACAGAATTCTCGAAAAATCATTAAAAGAAGCAAAACATTTAAGTATTACATCCTTCATTACTTTCAAGTTCATAGTCATTGTGTACTTCTTAAGCTGTCTCAATGGAATCTCTTTAATAGGTGCTTGAAAGCAATATTGCTCAGAAAGGGTAAACAAAATGTTTAATAATAACTTGTCAAGAAGGCGAGATTAGATGTACAGTATTCATTTAGAAAACACACAACAAATTCCCATGTTCATTTTCCATGTCTTATGGTCTTTTATATATTGCATACTTTGAGAAAAAAAAAACAACAATTTTTTTCCCCATATTCTGGCCAATAGGATGCATTGGGCAAATTGATACACCATGTTCAATATTAACAGAGCAAAAGACATAGGTGAAACAATTTGTACTTTTTATTATCCACCCACTACCGGTCTTGTTCAGCTGCTGACATTACTGCTCTATGCTTAAGAGGATACTTTATATTTTATAGCTTTACTAATTTGAGTTTGATGCCAACATTATAGCTGAGCTATGCTGGAGGAAAAATAACTACCAATCAAAGCCAATTTCTAGAAACCATCAGTGATTATTTTAAAGTGTTTTATGGAAAATTCATTAATTGTATATCATATAGATAATATATCAATGTGTAAATGGTGGAAATCCGTATGAAGTGAATCTCACCGATCAGTAAAGTGAAGGGGCTGTGCTACAGTACCAGACACAGCCTCATGTACAGACAATTTACTGTGTCTCGGTAAGCAATAAAGGGACCAGATATAAGGTGTGGGAAGGGGTCCCCCACCTTCTTTATGGTGTGGAGCAGCTCTCATCCAAATATATGCTGCGGTCTTTTGAAATGTACAGATTTGTTGATCCTGGATGAGAAGAGCTGTTGCCATATATGTTATGTTTTGTAATTTTATCCTTGTCTTGTAATGTACCTTGGATGGTAGGTAATGGCGGCTTACTGTGTCTTTAAATTAGTGTCGGAAGAAACGGCCCAGATTCCATCTTAGAGCAGAATTTGCTGCGCCATAACAGGGTGAGGATGCATACAACACAGGGACGCTGTGTGGCTCATGCGGGGGGTGCGGTACTTAGTTGATAAAAGGTGGTTCAGTGCATGGGCTACGGCCCATAGAGCAGCAGGAAGCTGTAAATGGAGGAGAGACACAAAAGCTCGAGAGGGTTTATTATCGGCGGGTGGAGTCACCAGGGATTCTCCCCGAAAATGAGTTGCTGAATTGGCAGGTAGAAGCTGCCAGAGGGCATCGTCGCAAGCAATAAAGAGTGTTATAGGCCAAAGAAAGGGCCTGAAGTTTTAATAGGATGTACCGCTGCATCAGGGAGGAGTAAAAACCTCTGTCCTGCAACAGAATTGAGTGAGCCATCATTACCCGCCTTTGCCTGCATTGCTACCATTTTGTATTTGGTGAACGTTTGATAGACTGTGCCTCTCATATGTGGAGAAGTTTGTTACACCACTTGTGGTCGTTTGTATATACCACCAGTCATTTGTATCATCTGAACGCACTGCTATCATTTTCTGACTAACCCTACATTGCCTAATCAGCTTGGCTTACACGGTAAAATCTCCACCAATCACAGATTGGTTAGACCATCAATGTTTTTGTTACCGGAAAACCCCTTTAACCACTTGCCTACTACTGTACGAAGGTTGATACATTTTCTCCAGTGTGTTTCATTTTGCCGACCTAAAACATATATAGAAATTCCTAAATTGGTCATCAACACTGCAATACATGAAATGTGAACTAAAGAGGATAGAGAAAGTTTTACACTCTAAATACTCCCCTATGTTACACAGGCCTGTTCTAGGCCTCACAAATTACCAGAAATTATAAAAAGATGACACAATAAATCATCCATTCTCAATATGAAAAATGAGCAAGAGAAAGGGGGCAAGAAATAATGTAAGCTATGCCCTGTCTATGAGCTGAGAAAGAGAATTTAAGAAAATAATAGCTGAATTCATTTCACAATTTTATTTTATAGCTGGCGAATCTGCAAATCACGGATGGGGCAAAATGCAGAATCAGTCAAAACAGTTAGCTCATCATTGTTAAAGAGACAAAAACTAAGTTAAACAATGTGATCAGCGCCAGATTAAAGAAGAACAAAAATTTCATTATTTAAGATTTTTTTAATCTTATACAAGAAATTAATATTAGATTAATCAGTTAGAACATATGCTAGTATGTAATTACTCCAATCCTGCCAGTGTTCGATTTTTACTAAACTAAAAACTTTCCTGAATATTGAGGCTTCGGAACATACAGCTCATAAGGAAATGTACTTCTAAACATATCCACCAGTAATACTTTCACACACCTGGTATTCCTCCACCAATCACATATACCACAGAAAACCAAGCACATATAAAATCTTCACATTGCTTTACCCCATAAGGACCGGCCTATTTTGGGCCTCAAAGACCAAGCAATTTCCACTGATAATACTTCTCAGGGAAACAAATTGCATACATTTGTGTAATTTTTTTCTGGAACTTAAATTAAAGTATATCACTGTTAGCTACACGATGTATCCTGAAACATTTCTCTTATTTTGCAGCAAAAACATAAATTCTTCTTGCTCCTGCATGCTCCACCCCCTCAGGCCCGTCCCACATTAGAAGCCTTTTTTTCTGTTCTGCAACCGAAACTGATCAAAAAATGCATGACAAATTGACATCAATGTCCATCACTTTGCATCAGTTTCCATTAGTACAAAAACTGATTGTGATACAACTGTTAGGCCACGTTCACACGTGACAGATTTTTACCGCTGCAAATGTTGGTGCAGATTCGGGGAAATTACATAACGAATCTGCATCAACATTTGCATATTTGACTTTCAGTTTTTGCATTGCAAAGGCTGAAATCCGCAGTGAAATTCCTCTTCTTCTCCGCAACATGCTGCGGAGGGGAAATTCTGCACTGCAGCCTGATTTCCGCACAGTTACTTTCTGCGACGTCTGATCTAAGCTTCCTAAAAATGTATAGAAACAAATGTATAAAACGGCTGCTGCAGAAATCCACTGCGGACTCTCTACAGCGGAATTCAACAGTAATTCTGCCACGTCTGAACGTGGCCTTACAAGATTGAGGCCTAAATGTGCTACCATGGCCAGCGGCGTCTCTGGACTTGTCTCCCATCGAGCACATCTGGGACGTCATTGGTCGGCAATTGCAAAGGGAACTGCCACCAGTCAATCTTAATGATTTGCGTGCTCAAGTGCATTCAGTGGGGCATAACATTTCTGAGACAACCATTAATAACCTCATTGATAGCATGCCATGGCGTGTAAGTGCGTGTGGGGCTCATACTCGATTACTAAATAAATCAAGATGTTTGGAATAATATGTTTCCATTTTTTTTTATCATTTACATATCATTAACATGTCTATCAATCCTGTGATTTCCACAATTCCAAAACTTTTCCTTCTTGGTGTTGCAATTTCAATGTTGAGGAGTGTAAAATTGTTGCATATTGTATTTAAAAATACTTCTTTTGATGGAAAGTAATATGAATACCGCACAGGTAATGCTAAAGATGATTGAATTAACAGTAATTATAATTGTATCCGGCACCCTTGCAATGTCTGATAATATGTATAGAGTCGAAACATAGTCCATCGCTCAATAACTCATTCAGATATATTAGAATTAGATATACTTAAAATAATGAGTTACTATTTTTTGCTACGATTAAATTAAAGTGATGAAAGCCATTTGGTACAAGAATCCTGTCTTTGAACCAACGAATCATCAACAAATGGTAAAACCTCTTCAAGAGATAATCTACATCATCCAGTACACTGGTATTCATTAATATGGTTATGCATAAAGTTTTATCAAGCACAAATCAACATTATGCTTAATATACAATTACATTTTCCAGGTGGAGAAATTGAGATAATGTGTAATTGGATTTTTGAGCTACTGCTAGAGAAATATATATGTTATGTTATTTTTATCCGAGTGATTATAGTAAAAGTTAGCTCATACAGCAAAAGCTCATTATTGACATCTTTGTAGGCAAAAATCATTATAAGACAATATATTAAGATGCCTTTCTTAAAGGCTATATACACATTTGAGGGACATTTTTTTTTATATAAACAGGTCAGTCAGTGTGTTTGGTATAACTTTTTAATTAGTCTTTATTGAAAATTCGTTTTACTTTTTTATATACAGATGCTCTGTATTCTCTATACAGAGCAGCTGTATCGTTCACTATGATCTGAATCTGTCAGTCATGCAGACCTGATGTGTTCAGTGTCTTCAGGTGCTGCGTTTCTCTGACACATAGGATCGACCTGTAATCTTTCACATCTAAGTTATGAACTTAGATGTGAAAGATTACAGGGGGATCCTGCATGTCAGGCACATGCCGGACCCGCTGTCACTGAGCCTGTCAGTCATGCGGACCTGACGGGAACAGGATTTAGCGCTACATACAGCTGCTCTGTATGCAGAATACAGAGCAGCTGTATCTAAAAAAGGAAAACAAATGCTTAAGACTAATTAAAAAGTTACACTAATCACACTGACTGACCTGTTTATTTAGAAAAAAAATGTAACCCTTAAGAGTAAACTTATTTTAGACAAACCCTGCTTGTCTATGGTACAAAATTGGTGTTCTTAGGTGTTCTTGTTATTTATGATTGAAGGAACAGGGGGAGTAGGAAAAGTAGTGTGTTTCATTGATGTCAAAAAGAAAAAATACTTTATTGTTAAATTGTTATTAAAAATAATTGTTATTTAAAGCAATATGATGCCACCCACACTAATACCTAATTGACATACGTATTGTATTTATACAACTGCTAGTAGTGTCATTACTATCACAGGGCACGTACGGCAGATATCTTGGGTATCCTGCCAAGTGCTCAGCGTCTTTGGACTCCACTACTCCCTATAGTATCTGCCTCCCCAGGTGCAGAAGTCTTACAGAATACTGTCAAGTACTCTTGCAAATACTGTATTTCGGAACTCTGACAGGCACTGTTTGTGAGGGCACTCTTACTGATGCTATATATGGAGACACTCTCTGACAGGCACTGTTTGTGAGGGCACTCTTACTGATATATATTGAGACACTCTCTGACAGGCACTGTTTGTGAGGGCACTCTTACTGATGCTATATATGGGGACACTCTATGACAGGCACTGTTTGTGAGGGCACTCTTACTGATGCTATATATGGGGACACTATGACAGGCACTATTTGTAAATGCACTCTAACTGACAGTATATATGGGGACACTCTCTGACAGGCACTGTTTGCGAGGAACCTTGCTGCCTTAATTATATGGGCACCAAGCACAGATTGTTTAAGGGTGCAATGTGGCTGTTATTGCTATGGTGACACTATTATGGGATACAACACAGACATTTCAATATGATACTGTGGCATGTAAACTATTTGCATGTGCGTGCACTGCTACAGGGGTACTGCCAGGGAGCATGGGGAGTAGTTACAAAACAGGGAGGTCAGAGTTGTCCATATAGTAAACTGTAGCTGGAGGAATACTTGATGGCTAGGTTAGATACTGTCATGGCGCGGGGTGTGGACCTACTGGGCCGTACCGTGTAGCGGGGTAGCAGCTGGCCAACAAGGTACAAAACAATGTCTATAGTTCTGAACGGGTACCTGAGGCAATGTAGACAGTAGCAGGAGCACGACCTGACTTTCACAGCAGGTGACTCCGTGGATGCAGCGGGAAGACACGACTTGACTTTCACTGTAGATACGATAGCACGGGATACAGGGTACAGGCAGCAGGAAAGGGTAACACTGGGAACTGGAAACCACTGGGAGACCTTTAGCAAGACAAATTAGAGTTAACAACAATGTTCAGGCAAGGAACCAGTGGGCAGAGCCCCTAATTATAGTCCAGCAGCCATTTGGGCTTATAATTGATAGGTGACAGCTGGACGTGTACTGGCCCTTTAAGGCCGTGCACGCGCGTGCGGCGCGCGCCCTGCGGGAATCAATCCTAGGACCCGGAAGACAGTGTCGGCGTCTCCCTTGAGGGAGCTGACGCCGTGAAGGGGGATGTCCATGGCCGGGATCGTCAAGAGGTAAGTCAGGACGACGACCCCCGGCCCTAGACGTTACAGATGAAGAGCAAAGAGAAAAGACAGAACTACGATCAGAAAAGACATTAAACATGAGTGACTGGATTTAATTTTAGCTTACTGTGCCTTTGACTGTGCTTGAGCAGCACTGTATTCTTAGATCTGATCTTGTATCCGCTATATGGGGGTTTTATATCACTCAATGTTATTCAGTAACTATTTGCTGGTATTACATTATTTTGAATTATAATAAACACATTTTATCTACGGATCTATAGATAAGACTATAGATCAAAGTTTCTGTGAATTAATATATATATATATATATATATATATATATATATACACACATATATATACATATTTATATATACAAACACACACGAACACCCGCTCGCACACACAAATGGTTTTCTAGAGGGGCGGACCTCTCCAAGATGATAGGCAGTATGCATAGTACTGTATATGATGGGACTGAGAATCTGTTGCAGGACATCTGGTCTGAATAAAGCGGTGGTCTTCTCAAAGAGGCGATCTTTTGGAGAAGTTTCACTGTATGTATTTGGGGATGAGGTGATTTAGGGGTCATATCCTTACTTGGTGCCCCAATGTTCCCCAGGTATTTTGAAATTCGTGGCTCTACTCATTGTTCACTACCATATAATAAAAATAGACAGCATTCCCTAAAATGAAACTAATTCCAGACATGGAGTTACCACTTCGATGACATAAACTGTTGGTAGCAGTTTGTTTTTTCTGACCATCTGCATTCAGATAAGGAAGAAGCTTTGACTGTTTACTGTTTTACTGGCTGAAAAACATGTTCCACTTGGATAACAAACTTGATGTTCCTTTTTTATCAATTCTTGATATCTATTACTTTCAAGAGTTCTTTAGATAAAAAAAAAAGTCAGAATGACTGACCAAGAACATAAACCTATTTTCCACCAGTCACCTGTGATGATACATCTGTTACTTCTAAACAATTCTAAATAGCAAAGCAAAAATAATATTAAACTACAGTAGTTATTCTTGGGTTGACATTTAACATTTTCCCTGCCAGGAATGGTTTCAATATTTCTGTTGTAGATACGGCAGTAGCTTTCAATGTTTCAGCATATGCTTACCTCATAGTAATGAATAAATCAAATGTTATTTTTAGCAGCTTTAATACCATATAAGAAAATGTCTGCATAAATTACCATGTTATTTCAAACTGTTGTGACTGTCAAGCATGTGGTAGAAGAATAATTTTTACATTCTAAAAAAATATACTCTAAATAATGTGCCAAATACATCGTGAACAAAGACAATGTTGTGTATAAAAATATTTTCATTTCCAGGGTTTAAAATATGTTCTGCGCAATCCCTTGTTATATTTATTCTGTTTCTGCTAAAAGAAGAAAAAAGATAAATGTTAATTTATCTATATCATTACATAATCTTGAATACTTTATAAAGGTCTCATGCACACAGTTGTATTATGGCTCCATACAACCTCCGAGATGTATGAAGTCATCATACAACAACCATAGACGTCTATGGGGCCCTACTGTGCCTTCAGATGCAACCAATTTCATACAGAGACATACAGATGTAGCAGAGTTTAACTTGACTCATAACTTGATGCATTGTGATATCACACAACAAAAGCCATTGAACAAGTCAAGCTAAAGTTTCTTGCCACAGTGTATTTAATACTTGAAGAGTCTAGTTAAAGATCTGCTACATCTGTACATAGTTTTTTCTGTCTGTTACATATGGAATCTGGCAGAAAAAAAAAAGTGGCATGCTTCATGGAATGTTATAATATGGAAGTCTTTCCACCTAGAAGCATTCTGTGTGCCGTCATACAAACTCATCTACACAGCTCTACCACATGCATGAGACCTTATTGCACACCTCCAGCAAAATCTAAAAACATGGATTAATTTATAAATCCACGTGCTTTGTCACTGGTTAAAGTCTTTCCAAGTATTTTTAAAGTCTTCTTTCATCAGAAGACCCGTCCTCTCTCCTGTAATTGTGACACGAAGCCTGTGTCACAGTCATCCATATTGTCAGTAAAGCACGGGGTCCCTCCGGTCAAGGTCAATTCTGCAGCTCACAAGGCTATGTGATGACATATGTGCATTTTCCCTTGCTGTTCTTTGCTCTAATCCTCTCTGCTCTCCTTAAATTTCCCCTACTGCTCCCACTCTGATTCTAAGGCCCTGTTCACATCACGTTTGTGACATACTTTCAGCTTGTATGCCAGGATAGCTCCCGACCTACACACTAAACTTGTCCATATTGTTACATTGGGCCGACGGCAAAAAGAGTACAAAAACAGCGTTTGCTAGCAGCACTCACCAATCTTCAAATCGCAAAATTAGGATGCAAGGTTCACATGACCAAAAATCCCAAATTTGGAAATCTAATCTAAGTAATATAAAGCTGTGACAGCATCCAGTAGTGAACAAAAGCTTAGTGTTTATTAACACATACCCATACAACAAGCTGCAACGTTTCATCAGATGGATGACATGCATGCTTGATAAAGAACCCTACGTGGCTCAAAGTGTTGCAGTTTGTTGTATTGGAATGTGTTATTAAATGCCAAGCTTTAGTTCGCTGCTGGATGCTGTCACAGCTTTTTATTTGGAGGACAAAAGAGTGTCCTTTTGGCCTTCGTCTGGCCGATATATGTCAGTATGCCACGCAAAAAACGTATTAAAATAGTATAGTAGATTATCCAGTAAAAATAATGTATACCACGCAGCATATGTTTTGTTTTTTGTTTTTTTACAATGAGACCTTATGGCTGACAGATGCTATTATATGGCATTTGTTGAAAGCATGCATTTTAATATGTATACCATGTCTACAGCTAGGAGCTACAAGCCACTAGGACTATTAGGGTATGCTCACACAGAGGAAATTTGCGGCGGAATTCGCCACGGATTTCAACGTAATTTTCTGCCTCCAATGCAGAGACACATACCCATGGTACAAGTTACCCTATTCCATAAGCGTCATTCTCAAGTAATAACATTTTTTTTTATTGACCAGCTGCAATAGAGTTTGACAAAGGCTGGATTGTGGCCGAAACGTTACAGTTATCCCTTCATATTGCTCTACTCAAATAAATCTATTTTTGCATATTGACCTAAGGAGTGCTTGAGTTTACCTCTTAAATATTAATGGGGTGGGAACCCTACCCATAGCACCCAGACAACCTTTAGAGTGCCACAGATTTTGATCTTTATTGAACATCCCATGCATTTTAATGGGAGTCGGGCGATTCTGTTTCCCGAAAGTTGATTTTTTCAGCTAGCGGGAAAAAGAAGCATCCTGCTCAATCTTCGGGTGGATTCCACCTTAGCCTCCCATTGAAGTCAATGGGAGGGAGAAATCTTCCTGTCGACAGTAGGAATAGTTCCACGGTGGACTTTGCGGCGGGACCCGCCATGCAAAATCCGCAGTGTAAACAGGAACGAACAGTAACAAAAAAAAGTACGATTTAGTTTTTTTCTACTAAAAAGGTGGCATTATTAATGTATGCCCTAGAGCCCACACAACGGTGATTTTTTTCGTTATATGGCTGGAGGTGCACATTAAAGGAATTCTCCAGAATAAAAATTTATTTTTGCTGCAGCTGAGGCTTTCCCCACTGCACATATGTGAAACAAATATGTCCTGTACATTGCAAAGACTATGGCCTTGTTCACACAGTGACACAGTTTTTTGGTGCTGATTTTAACATGGAAACCGCATCGGAATCAAAAAAGAAAAAACCGCCCCAAGCTCCTCCCATTGATTTCAATGGGAGTCAGAGGCATTTTTTTTCCCGATCGGTTTATGTCTGCTCGTGGTAAAAAAGAGGATTTTTCCTTTGCCTGTAAAAGAAAGAGGAAAAAAAAGTGTAGAAAAAACAAACAAAAAAAAACGCGTCAAGAACCGCGTGTGGTACAAAACTACTGAGGAAAAAACAGAGCTAATTTTTCCAGGCAGAATTTTCCGCCTGCAAAAAATTGTGTGAACTGACCCCATGAGAGATGGGGGCCATGTATGGACCGGAGCACTGCTGCAATCTTTACATGCAGCGGCGCACTGTTTAGTGGGCATTTGAGGAAGGAAAGGAATTTGTCTAGAATAAGAGGGCCTACTAAAAATATATATATCCGGAAGAACCCCTGTTTTATTATTATTATTATTATTATTATTATTATTACTATTATTATGCGTGTGTGTTTTAGGTAACAAGGTGAATGTTTCATAGCAGGAAAACCAAATATTGAATCCAGTGCTGAATCTATCCTGTTGACTAGAGATGAGCGAACTTATGAAAAGTTCGGTTCGGCTGGTTCGCCGAATTTCACGAAAAAGTTCGATTCGGACCGAACTATTTCTGACCGAACCTGTAATTTCCATGCGCCGAGCATGGTACTGTCCAGGGTGCTGAAAGAGTTAATGGGCTGCACTAACTCTTTCAGCAACCTTGACAGTACCATGCTCGGCGTGCGGAAAATACAATTTTAATGTAATGAAAAAAAAAATACGTTCATACTTACATTCCTCCTGTCTGGCCTCCAGCGATGACGTTTCATCCATGTCGCCGCTGCAGCCAATCACAGGCTGTAGTGGCGGTCACGCACGTAACGTGACCGCCTCTGCAGCCAATCACAGGCTGCAGCGGCCCCTGCAGCCAATCACAGGCTGCAGCAGCCTCTGCAGCCAATCACAGGCTGCCACGGCCTCTGCCTAATCTTCCAAGGTTGTTCTCTGCCTTTATTTTAAAAACATCTCTTCTTACTTTTCAGTGATTGATAGAGACAAGTGGCTGCCGATTAATATAATATTTTTGTAATGTTTTTTCGGCCCGCCCGGGTTCGGTCAAAACGAGTTCGGCCGAACCCGGTGAAGTTCGGATTCGCTGCGAACCGAACTTTTCGCGATGTTCGGACCGAAACCGGGTTCGGTTGTCCCGGTTCGCTCATCTCTACTGTTTACGTTAACGCCGTTGCCCTTTCTCCCTTATGCAATGTTATATATATGTATATATATAACATTGCATAAGGGAGAAAGGGCAACTGCACTAACGTCAATAGGATAGATTCAGCACTGGTTTCAATATTTGGTTTTCCTGCTATTAAACCTTCACCTTGTTACCTAAAACACACACACATAATAATAGTAATAATAATAATAATAATAATAATAATAATAATATTAATTACATACACACATATTTCATTTCTTTTTCTGAACTATCCTAGGAATGTTTCATGGCTCTTCTAACAATACATTTTTAATGATAGGCCAGTTCTATTTGTCCTTTATAGTTAAATGCAACAATTTATAGGTGAGCACTGGCAAAAATAAATCCATTACTTTAAAAACCTGGAATAATTTCCTTATGCAAACTCATTACCACAGGAATACCCATGGCATTTTGGCTTAGTAACATATGACTATCTAAATGGCCTTATTAAGATATGAGTACCTAATACCTTCATCAGAATTCGAATTATAAGATCCGTCAGTAGCAGGTTTCAGGTAACAACAAGAGATTTATTTTTACACTGCACAGAATAAAAATAAACTGAACATTACAGATAAGAAAGTTAAATCGTGCCTTCAGCGATCCACTAAGAAAACCTATGTTTTTAATATAGAATTAAAAAATAAGTGTCCTATACTGTTTGTTGGATTTATTCTCTGAGAGCGATGTGAAGTTTTTTTATTCACTGAGGCTCAGTTTTAATGACTATTTATTATAAAAGTACTTTTATTTCATATTTGCTGGCTATGTATCCAATGTTCACTAAAGGTGGGGCTACACTTTTATAAATGCATTCTATATAATTTTGAATTACTTAAAAAGTTTTAATACCATTTGTACTCCCACTATTTATTACATGGTTGTGATATTAGGGAAAATAATTCATATTTTTTTGGTTTATTATTTCTTATAATTATATGTATACTCAATCTCATACTGAAAATAAGGCACATGGCTAACAATGGTGCATAAAAATGTAAAATTGCCCTGCTGGAGATTTATTTTCTAAACTAAAATTGTAAAAGAACTGTGTGCTTGAATATTATATTTCACATTACTGATTATGATATTACAATGTGTTGTATTAACAAACCTGGCTCCAAGATATCCAAAGAATTAAACCAAATCACACATTTCACTTATAGGAACCCTTTTCCCACAACTTGGGATAGAGATTAGGTGCTTTGCTGGCCTCGGAACTTAAGTGTGTGTTCACAAGGGGAGAGAGGAAAACCTGGACCACACATCCACTTTGCTATACTCTATCTATTACGGCTTGGCAAAATGTAAAAATGTATAAACATGAAGTTCTTAGTTTATATTTTGATTAAACGGTATAAGCCCACTTTCCACTTCACAGCGACCTCTTTTAAGTGGGTCTCCATGAAGTGCAGTGTTGCATGGCAATCAGTGCCGCTGCAACACGGTACCCGTAGAGCGAGCAACCCAGGTGGGATTGAAGGATATCACTGGATCCGGTGCTGTAAGTTCAACACAGTTATTTGTGGCTTCCATAGAACTATGGGTATAGCTAATGCGTTATGTTGTCTCATAGAGCTATAACAGTGCCCAGAAGTAACATTTTCATTACCTATTTACACCTGTAAAGTGATATGAGTGTTGTACAGCAGAGAAAGAAAATCGATTTAACAATCTTAAACAAATATTGTTTTAAGATCGTACTTAGCTTTTCTTGATCTTCATTACAGAGCAATGGTGGTTTTTCTTTCATTAATTTCTTAGTTTTGTGTTACTATTATTACATTGCTGTTCTAGGTTAAGGTTACATGCATGGAGACTGCTGTGAAATAGGCAGAACACCAGCTGCACAAAAAGGTGACCTGACTTCTTCACAGGTCAAAATTGTTGAATTTAATCTTCCTATGTTTTGACTAATCGGTTTTAGCAAATTCACTGCTCTGATTTGTGATATGGGCATAGTGCAAATAAGAAAATAATGTATAAAAACATAATGTAATTTTACTACTCTGCACATACGGCATTACATAATTTTCATCTATCATAATGGTGTTGTACTCCAACAAATAAAAATGAATGTTATTCTACTGCCCTGCATATTTAGCACTCTAATTTTTCCAATCTGTGAGATTGGCAGATTGCACTGCAAAATAAATAATTATTTATGCTGTTATGGCAGCATTCAAGTATTTTTCTTCTGTGACACAGGCATATTTCACTGATAAAATTAACCAGTGTAATTTTTGTTTTTCCCATCTGTGACAAGGACAACTAAATAAATATTTTTTTTTCATGTGGTACACTAATGCATCCCCTATAGGCCAAATGTAAGTCAAACAAAAATCCATATCTACGATTCACATATTAGTGATCAAGTCTTTGCCACAAATTTAACAGGGTGGTGCAGTTTTGGCAAATAAAAAGTGCACAGCTTCACTTATATCTGTTTAATACGATACAGTATATCAAAGTAAAATGTATGAGCTTGGAGCTGTACATTAAATAGTAAGTGCAGATGCATCTTAGGTTATCCAGACACAAACCTATACTTAAGTTTTCTTGGTTTAAGTATAATTTACATAACATTAAAATGTAAGCATTAGCATTTTCACTGACACACGCACATACCTTCTTGTGCCTTCTACAAGAATAAATAATGTTTTCCTGATGGTTTTTAGAAGTATCAATGGGACAGCAAAGCAGTGGCTATACCAAATAAGTAACTTAAATATTTGTTTTTAATTTAAAATCATGAAATTTCTATAATTATACTTTGCCAGGTTAAACTCCTGTTTTTTTTTGTTTGATTTTTTTTACAACTTTAGACAACTATTACTAAGCTGTATTTGATGTATAGATACATTTAGTGTTTCAAGCTGTTTTTGTCGTCAAGGGGAATATATTTAAATATGTAACATCAGCAGGTTTGTATCCACAGTCAGCAGTTACTGAAACAGGTACTGTTTTACTTATTTATTCTTATATTTTTTTTATTCCATTAATGTAATTGTGAAATGTGCAGCATTATAGCTGAAATTTTTGAATATGCTTCTAGATTCAAACAGATAAAAATGATTAAAAAAATAATACAATAAAATCTGAATTAAATATACATTGTTTGAGAATAATTTAAAAGGGCTTATAGTGCAATCAACCCCTGAAAACCACAGCTATATTAATATAAAAATTTCCTTAAATTTAAAAGGAGCTTGATAATATTGTTTTCCCTTTAAATTGTCCTCCACTTTTAAAATATATTTTTCTGCTGCTACGCAGCTTTAAATTTCTAATACTAGGCAGAAATTTCTTAGTTACCTTAATCAGAAGTTGTTATGTCTCCTTTAAAGAGCCCCTAGAGGGTACTATAAATATGTTGACAAAAGCTATAGGTGGCTCTTATGCTAGGCTATCTTCCATTTATATAATGCCCCTGAAAACTCCATCGTAATGTCCTATACACTCTACTTCTCACATAGCGGTGGGATTTAGGGCTTTTTACACTAACTTTTATAGCATTAAAAATAAATATTCACACCTTCCGACCGAGCACTATAGATAAAAAAATTAGGTCTTATATTACTAGAACTAAACTGCCTTCCATAGCGCCTTATTATGGGAGAACCGAGATTGTCCATTTAAGCCTGAGGAATTGGAAGTCACAAAAAAAATTAGAAAAATGAAAAAAGTTCAGACTTTTTTTTTTATGGTCCTGGAGGTAATTGGGATGAGCCTGAATTTGCTCTCTTGTATCATGGTATTGTATACCAATGCCTCAAGTCAGGTTCAGATTAACGGCACTTTGACCCCCCTCATTTCCCATTTGCAATGGCACAAGACAAGTGTATCTCTATCTCTGGAGTGGCGATCCGGAGTCATGTCTACAAGCTTTCTTTGTACGCAGACGACCTTTTAATAAACACCACATCTCCTGTGCTCTGTTTGCCGTCGATCCAAGCAGAGTTTTAGGTATATGGTACTTTGAGTAATCAAAGTAAACAGGCATAAATCTGAGTTATTAAATATTTCCCTCCCTCCCGACATTCTCTTTACCCAATGCACCCAGTTCCCTTTTAGGTGTCAGTCGCAGTCGATTACTTGAGCATACTTGAGCTTACTGCAAGGTGTAGAGAGGGACCTGTTTGAATGGAAATCGCTCATATTTGTTAGGGATCTGCCAGGTACTTCATCTAGCTATACTCCTGGGATTAATCAATCCACACCTGAGGCCAGACCTGCTCGACTGACACCATCTCCCACCAACCAGGGTGGCAGGCTCAGGAGTGGGAGAGCCTATCGCGGCCTGGTCTCTCGGAGTTAGCTCCGCCCCCTGCCCTTTATTACCTGCCCTGTGCTCTCCCTCAGTGCTTGTAATTCTTTTGGATTCCTGGCCTCTGCTGCTTGCTCCAGCCTGCTTCTGCCGTGCTTCTGCCTTGCTGCAGTTCTGCTTGACCTGCTTGCTTGCCCTGGCTTGCTTCTGTCTCTGTGCCTGCTCGGGTGTACTCACTTCATCCTGGTCCTGACTGTTCGTTCGCCGCCCCGTTTCCTCGTGGCGTTCCGTGGCTACTGCCCCTTCCCTTGCGTGTTCCCTGTTTGTCTTCCTGTGCACTTAGCCAGCGTAGGGACCGCCGCCCAGTTGTACCTCGTCGCCTAGGGCGGGTCGTTGCAAGTAGGCAGGGACAGGGCGGTGGGTAGATTAGGGCTCACTTTCCCTTCACCTCCTTCCTGCCATTACATAATTACAAGCCCTTACCTAGTCTACCATTTCTCCTACGCTGACGCTATCATGGACCCCCTTGAGACCCTGACCCAGCAGATGCAGGGCCTCTCCCTACAGGTCCAGGCCCTGGCCCAAAGGGTCAATCAGGGTGACGCTGCTTTAGTAGTACCCCTCACCTCACCTCTAGAACCCGACCTCAAGTTACCTGACCGGTTTTCAGGGGACCGTAAGACGTTTCTCTCCTTCCGGGAGAGTTGCAGACTGTATTTCCGCCTAAAGCCCCACTCCTCAGGTTCCGAGAACCAGCGGGTGGGTATCATCATATCCCGACTCCAGGAAGGGCCCCAAGAGTGGGCCTTCTCCTTGGCTCCTGACGCCCCTGAACTTTCCTCTGTTGATCGTTTTTTCTCTGCCCTCGGACTCATTTACGACGAGACTGACAGGACTGCTTTAGCCGAGAGTCAGCTGGTGACCTTACGTCAGGGTAGGAGACCGGTTGAGGAATACTGTTCTGATTTTAGGAAGTGGTGCGTAGCTTCTCAGTGGAACGATCCGGCCCTAAGGTGCCAGTTTAGGTTAGGATTATCTGACGCCCTGAAGGATCTGCTGGTTAGCTACCCTTCGCGGGACTCCCTTGACCAGGTTATGGCCCTAGCAGTACGACTTGACCGACGTCTCAGGGAACGTCAGCTAGAACGCTTCAGTGTGCTCCCCTCTGACTTTTCTGTGATTCCCCCCGAGGTCCCGTCTCCTCGCCCCTCCACGGAGGACTCGGAGGTACCTATGCAACTCGGGGCCTCCATGTCCCCTCGACAACGTAGAGAGTTTCGCAGAATGAATGGTCTCTGCTTCTACTGTGGGGACGACAAGCATCTACTGAACACCTGCCCCAGGCGCAAGAATAAGAAGCCGGAAAACTTCCGTGCCTAAGTGATCATCGGGGAGGTCACTTGGGCGCACAGGTATTTCCCGTTAATGTGAAACGCAATAAAATTTTGCTTCCCTTTCAGGTCTCGTTTGCTGGCCGGTCTGCCACGGGCAGTGCTTTCGTGGATTCTGGCTCATCTGCTAATATCATGTCTGTGGATTTTGCTATGTCTCTAAAGATGCCTTGTATTGATTTACCTTATCCTATCCCTGTAGTAGGAATCGACTCCACTCCTCTTGCTAATGGTTATTTTACTCAGCATACTCCTGTTTTTGAACTCCTGGTTGGCTCCATGCATTTGGAGCAGTGCTCTGTACTGGTGATGCAGGGATTATCGTCTGATCTGGTATTAGGTCTTCCCTGGTTGCAGTTGCATAATCCCACGTTTGATTGGAATACTGGGGATCTCACCAAATGGGGTAATGAATGTCTTATGTCATGTCTTTCTGTTAACACTATTTCTCCCCGGGAGGAGGTAAACACGCTTCCTGAGTTTGTTCAGGACTTCGCCGATGTGTTTTCTAAGGAGGCCTCCGAGGTGTTGCCCCCCCCATAGAGATTACGATTGCGCTATCGATTTGGTGCCTGGTGCCAAGCTTCCTAAGGGTAGGATATTTAATCTTTCATGTCCTGAACGTGAAGCGATGAGGGTGTATATCCAAGAATGCCTGGCCAAGGGTTTCATTCGCCCCTCGACTTCTCCTGTAGGTGCTGGCTTCTTCTTCGTGGGGAAGAAGGATGGTGGTCTTAGGCCGTGCATTGATTATCGTAACCTGAATAAGGTCACCGTAAGGAACCAGTACCCACTTCCTTTGATTCCGGATCTTTTTAATCAGGTTCAGGGAGCCCAATGGTTTTCTAAGTTCGATCTACGGGGGGCATATAACCTTATCCGCATCAAAGAGGGGGATGAGTGGAAAACTGCGTTCAACACACCCGAGGGTCATTTCGAATACCTGGTCATGCCCTTTGGGTTGTGTAATGCCCCTGCTGTCTTCCAGAATTGTATTAATGAAATCCTGAGAGAGTACCTGGGTAATTTTCTTGTTGTGTACCTTGATGACATACTGGTGTTTTCCAAGGACTGGTCCTCCCACGTGGAGCATGTCAGGAAGGTGCTCCAGGTCCTTCGGGAGAATAATCTGTTTGCTAAGACTGAGAAATGTGTCTTTGGGGTACAGGAGATACCATTTTTAGGGCAAATCCTCACTCCTCATGAATTCCGCATGGACCCTGCCAAGGTTCAAGCTGTGGCGGAATGGGTCCAACCTGCCTCCCTTAAGGCGTTACAGTGTTTTTTAGGGTTCGCCAACTATTACAGGAGATTTATTGCCAACTTCTCGGTCGTCGCTAAGCCTCTTACGGACCTTACCCGCAAGGGTGCCGATGTCCTCCATTGGCCCCCTGAGGCCGTCCAGGCCTTTGAGACTCTCAAGAAGTGCTTTATCTCGGCCCCCGTGCTGATTCAGCCCAACCAAGAGGAGCCATTTATTGTGGAGGTTGATGCTTCCGAGGTGGGAGTAGGGGCCGTCTTGTCCCAGGGTACCAGCTCCCTCACCCATCTCCGCCCCTGTGCTTACTTCTCTAGGAAGTTTTCGCCCACGGAGAGTAACTATGATATTGGTAACCGCGAACTTCTAGCCATTAAATGGGCTTTTGAGGAGTGGCGGCACTTCCTGGAGGGGGCCAGACACCAGGTAACGGTCCTTACGGATCACAAGAATCTGGTTTTCCTAGAATCGGCCCGGAGGCTTAATCCTAGACAAGCTCGGTGGGCACTATTCTTTACCAGATTTAATTTCTTGGTTACCTATAGGGCTGGGTCCAAGAATATTAAGGCTGACGCTCTGTCACGTAGTTTCATGGCCAATCCTCCTTCCGAGAAGGATCCCGCTTGTATTTTACCCCCTGGTATAATCGTCTCTGCCACGGATTCTGATTTAGCTTCTGATATCGCGGCTGATCAGGGTGCAGCTCCCGGGAACGCCCCTGGGGACAAACTGTTTGTTCCCCTGCAATACCGGCTGAGGGTACTCAGGGAAAACCATGACTCCGCTCTATCTGGTCATCCTGGCATCTTGGGCACCAAACACCTCATTACCAGAAACTATTGGTGGCCTGGGTTGCCTAAAGACGTTAGGGCTTACGTCGCCGCTTGTGAGGTTTGCACTAGGTCCAAAACCCCTAGGTCCCGACCTGCGGGCCTACTACGTTCCTTGCCCATTCCCCAGAGACCTTGGACCCATATCTCCATGGATTTTATCACCGATTTGCCTCCATCTCAGGGCAAGTCGGTGGTGTGGGTGGTAGTCGACCGCTTCAGCAAGATGTGCCACTTTGTGCCCCTTAAGAAGCTACCTAACGCCAAGACGTTAGCTTCTTTGTTTGTGAAACACATCCTGCGTCTCCATGGGGCCCCAGTCAATATCGTTTCTGACAGAGGGGTACAATTTGTTTCCTTATTTTGGAGAGCTTTTTGTAAAAAGTTGGAGATTGATCTGTCCTTCTCCTCCGCCTTCCATCCCGAAACTAATGGCCAAACGGAAAGGACCAACCAATCCCTGGAACAATATTTAAGGTGTTTCATCTCTGACTGTCAATTCGATTGGGTCTCATTCCTTCCCCTTGCTGAATTTTCCCTGAATAACCGGGTCAGTAACTCGTCAGGTGTCTCCCCGTTTTTCTGTAATTTCGGGTTTAACCCAAGGTTCTCCTCCGTCTCCCCTGGTTGTTCCAATAATCCTGAGGTAGAGGAGGTTCATCGGGAACTGTGCACTGTCTGGGCCCAGGTTCAGAAGAACCTAGAGGCGTCCCAGAGCGCACAAAAGATTCAGGCGGATAGTAGACGTTCTGCTAACCCCCGGTTTGTCGTCGGGGATTTGGTCTGGTTGTCGTCCAGGAACTTGCGCCTTAAGGTCCCGTCCAGGAAGTTTGCTCCCCGATTTATTGGACCTTATAAGATCATTGAAGTCCTCAACCCTGTATCCTTCCGTCTGGAGCTCCCCCCATCCTTTCGCATACATGACGTCTTCCATGCCTCCCTCCTTAAACGCTGCTCCCCGTCCTGGTTCCCCTCGAGGATACCTCCTGTTCCCGTTCTCACCCCTGAGGGGGTGGAATTCGAGGTGGCCAAGATTATGGACAGTAGGATGGTCCAGGGCTCCCTCCAGTACCTGGTCCATTGGAGAGGATACGGGCCGGAGGAGAGGACTTGGGTACCTGCCCGTGATGTTCATGCTGGGGTATTGATCAGGAGGTTCCACCTCCTCTTCCCCACTAAACCGGGTCCCCTTAGTAAGGGTCCGGTGGCCCCTCATAAAAGGGGGAGTACTGTTAGGGATCTGCCAGGTACTTCATCTAGCTATACTCCTGGGATTAATCAATCCACACCTGAGGCCAGACCTGCTCGACTGACACCATCTCCCACCAACCAGGGTGGCAGGCTCAGGAGTGGGAGAGCCTATCGCGGCCTGTTCTCTCGGAGTTAGCTCCGCCCCCTGCCCTTTATTACCTGCCCTGTGCTCTCCCTCAGTGCTTGTAATTCTTTTGGATTCCTGGCCTCTGCTGCTTGCTCCAGCCTGCTTCTGCCGTGCTTCTGCCTTGCTGCAGTTCTGCTTGACCTGCTTGCTTGCCCTGGCTTGCTTCTGTCTCTGTGCCTGCTCGGGTGTACTCACTTCGTCCTGGTCCTGACTGTTCGTTCGCCGCCCCGTTTCCTCGTGGCGTTCCGTGGCTACTGCCCCTTCCCTTGCGTGTTCCCTGTTTGTCTTCCTGTGCACTTAGCCAGCGTAGGGACCGCCGCCCAGTTGTACCTCGTCGCCTAGGGCGGGTCGTTGCAAGTAGGCAGGGACAGGGCGGTGGGTAGATTAGGGCTCACTTTCCCTTCACCTCCTTCCTGCCATTACAATATTATTCTGGTTTAGTAGAATAGCACCACTTAAAATGGATGTCCTCCCCGGTATTCTTTATTTTCTCCAGACGTTACCTATTGCGATCCCGCATATTATTATTATTTTTTTACTAAATTATGAGTACTCTTGACCAAATTTGTTTGGGATTCCAGTTTCCCTAGACTAAGCCACTCGCTAACTCAACATGGTGACAAGAGAGGGAAAGGTTTACCAGACACGCATCTTTATTATTTAGCTGCAGTTTGTGCTCAGTTCTAGATTTTAGTGAACATTCCCTATTTAAACAGTGGGTGCAACTGGAGTCCAGACTCTCGGACATTAATCTTCCTTTAGTATTTAGGATATTAATGTAGGTATGGGACAACATAATTGAAAAACATGATCGCTCCTCTAATCCGGGTCCTCTGACACCTCACTATGATAATCTACGATTCACTGTCAGATTTAGGAGGTCCAAGGTCTATTGATTACAGAGACCCCGTTTGAGTCATGTTATCTCTGATACCTCTTTGATTCTAGAGACTGATTTCTATATAGACAACCCCTGCATTTTTATTCTTGGGTAATTCCCTTCATAGGTCCCTCATGGCATTTGAAAAGCTGTGCTCCCAAACCCCCCACACAATCTCCTCATTCTATGGGTTGCTTAGGGACCGGGAATCGACCAATACGGCTTTCCATTTGAAGTTGGAATGTGCATTAAATCATACCTTTAGAGAAGATGAGCTTCATAAAATGTATTAACGAATCAATTGGTTCCTCGATGTCCTGCATGGTTCAAGTGCGTAACATGAGCTCGGTATTCTATCTTCTCAACCAGGTAAGCACCTGCCAAGTAGATGTCTCACCTAAAATGACTTTATTTTAACCTTGCTACCAGGCTCTCTTTCGAAAGTCAAGAAAGGCCAACTGAGAGGTTTTTTGGGAGCAGCATGGGCTATCATACCAAGATATTAGAAGTCTATGCCCAAGGCGTGCAAACTTGAACGTGGACTAAATCCACATGATTTGGCGCTGTCCTAAGCTTTATATCTATTGGGGGAAGATTATAGCAGAGATAGATAAATATTGCAATACACAAAATCGATGGAATGAAGTAAATACTATCTTGGCTCCAATAAGGGAATAAGAGGTAGATAAAAATTGGTGCGGTGGCCCTAAAAGCCTCGCAAGTGGCAAGAAGAATTATGTGTGGTAATTGAAAGTCGAATGTCCCCCCGAGATATGAATCTTGGATCAGTGCAATGAAGAAACTGATTGTTTCAGAAAAACTGTACTATGAAGTTAAAGCATAGATTTGCAAATTTGGGGAAAGAGCTTATTATATATATTTTTTTAAATTCTCTCCCAAGGGGTTTTGTTGTCAGTGGAGTTGTGAGTGGATTGGAAGGGGGCGGGGGTGTTTCAGTTATATGTAACACTCTGGTGTTGTTGTATTTTGTGGGTAAAAAAGATAAAAAACAAAAAGAAAAAAAGAAGTCTATCACTGTTCCTCCTAAGATTGAATTTGTGGAAACATTAAATCACATATGCAGAATGGAGGAGATAATAGCCACTAATTGTGGTATGTTTGATAATTTTAAGAAATGTTGGTATTGTGGGTATGTCTCTAGAGGGTGGGTTAGAATATTCATCATAGGGGTCTCTTTATAATCTTATAGATTATGTAGTTGACCATTTGCTAAATTTTGTACTACCACAGATCTATCCCGACAAAGAGAGGGGGATTTTTTTTCCTTTCTTTTTTACGCTTTCCCCTTTCTTCCTGCTCCTCTTCCTCTGTATAATGATGCATGCTTAGTCGCAGTAGAGAATATTTTTTCTCTTTTGTAAGGATGTGTAATGTAACATTTGACTTTATTGTTGGTTCTATTCTTTATTGTTCTTGCCTATGTAACCATGACATTACTGCGACTCATATGTATGATGTTCTTTCAATGTTGAAACTCAAACTCTAATTTACCATAAATTGTCCTCCACTTTAAAGGTTACTTACTGAAACAAGCATAGTACTAATATACAGAACATTAAATGAATAAAGATGGATTTCATTTAGGTTCCACATTAATTTCAGGAGTGGTTTTAGCCTTTCTGTAGTCTGAGACACACAATATTCTTTAACCACTTGTTGATCAGCCTCCATATTTATATGTCATTCCTTTTAATTCTGCTCGGGATTTACGACAGAAGGTGAGCTTTAATGTCAACCCCTTCCAGCGGGAAGACTGAATCTGTTTTATTTTACATTTCTCCCTTCTGGATCTCAGTGCAGTATAAAACATGATTTTTGGTCATTTTTAACATTTCTATTGGTATGTATGTGCCTTGGCACTTTCATGAGCACCTATCCATGCTAAAATTTTCCCTTGGAGTGGATTAGGTTCCTAAAAAATATTTGAAGATGATGGTAAAAGGGCAAGAGAATGCAGGGGTAGTTAGGAAAATAAATGTGTGATAGACACTTAACTATACCGGAGTAAAGTGTCTCAAAGTGATGTTTATATTACGTTTACATTTTTGGGTAATATTAAACACAAGATCAAAAAATGTGCCAAATTTTTGTGCATGTAGGCGCAGTTCGGTGGAATAGTGAGGTTTGCACCTCACTAGACATTTTTAAAAGATTCCCAAAATGGGGCGTGACTGAGCAGAAAAAGTGTATGACCTGCCAGAAAGGGGGTGTGGCTTAAAATGCACCAATGTGTGCCAAAATACTGGCTCAAAACTGGCTCAAAACTGACTCAAAACTCTGGCACAATAAAAGCCAAATCAAAAGTGGTATAAGGAAGATAAAAATGTTTAACAGGTCATGCAAGATGCAGCAAAATTTTCATGCAGCATGCACTACCATTTTCTTTTATGGAAATACTACAAAAGTCATATTATATATTAAAACAGTCATATCTTAAGTGATAATGGTAGAAATCAATAATGGTAGAAATCAACTCACATGAAGATAAAACCAGGAATGTGATTACTTTTACGTGATTGTAAAGGATCTGCCAGGCACAGCTTCGGGGTTAACTTCCATAGGTAAGCAGTCTTCACCTGAGTCTATGTCTCTGAGACTGACTCCAGCTTTCACCACTCAGGCTGGCAGGCTTAGGAGTGGGAGAGCCTATCACAGCCTGGCCAGACTCAGCTAGCTCCCGCCCTCTGTCTATTTATACCTGCCTTTCCTGTTCCTCCTTGCTTGTGATTCTTCCCGTGTGGTTTCCTGGCCCAGCTACAGCTTCTGACTATTTGATCCTGCTCCATACTGACTACTCTCCTGCTCTGCGTTTGGTACCTCGTGCACTCCTGGTTTGACTCGGCTCGTTCACCACTCTTGTTGCTCACGGTGTTGCCGTGGGCAACTGCCCCTTTTCCCTTAGCTTTGTGTACCCTTGTCTGTTTGTCTCGTGCACTTACTGAGCCCCGTTGTACCCCGTCGCCTGGGGCGGGTCGTTGCAAGTAGGCAGGGACAGAGTGGCGGGTAGATTAGGGCTCACTTGTCCGTTTCCCTACCCCTATCATTACAGTGATTGTAAAAAACGCTCAGATGTCTAAGATGCCGAGTCTAAGATGCCTTGCTGGTCACAAACTCCAAATGTTTTTCCTTCCTCTTCTTTCTGAATGCCATCTCTGAAATCCTTCTACCCCACCTCATTAGGTTTACAGAACGCAGGTTTCAGGACTGAGTAACCCCTTTAAATATCGTAATTATCTCTTGTATTCTTTCATTTTTGTTCATATCACTTTTAGATATTATCCTCATGCAGTAAACAAGTCTGTACACTTGGATTAGGTTCTTAAATACGGTGCAACCCTTTATGTTGATTTGTTCTTCTTTTTTAAATAATACAATCAAAGAAAATCATATGTAGCCCTCATTGATTTTGTTTTTGCCAAGTGCACCCACTGATCCGCCAGCATGATGTTACTGTTGGTTTTCATTAATTTTAAAGAAAACTTTTAAATAGGAAATGTATAATCCTCTTAGTATTTATACGTTATTAGCCTAAATCTTTATATTTTATTATGAATATTTTATACAATATTTCATATTCTGTAACTCACAGTGAAGGAGTTTTATAACAGATTCCATTTTCCTCCGTATTGATAATTTTATCAGACCTAGGAGGTTTTCCTTTGTATAATACCCTAGCCTTGTGATAAGATTATCTGTCTTGCAGACAGGAAGTGTAAAGCTCTTGTTTAAATTGATTCCCAATTGAACACATGTAGCTTAAAATATCTGGGCTTCGAAGAAGCGCTAAAAGCACAAGGGGGAATATATTAAGACTGGTGCTTCAAACGCCAGTTTTCAACTAGCTTACGTCAGTGTAAAATGCGCCAAATTTTTTTAATTAATAAAGTTTCTGGCGTAAATTGTGATAAGACTGTCTCTCCAGATGAGCCCCCCGCCCTCTCAGCTAAATTCCGATCCTCTTTTTTTTGCCACATTCAGTAAGTGGCAAGAAAAGTAAAAAGTCGCAAATTTTAGCACAACTAGGGCATACGCCAACATTTGTGATTTTTTTTTTACATCAGAAAACTGGCGTAAACCTTTTGCTATATTCTCCTCATTGTGTTAACAGGATTTGGTAATCATTGCTCTATTACAAAAGAAAAACGTTCACCACATTATCTACTCAAATGTTGTACCATGTAGACTTTAACAGTTGAATATGTTTTCAACATACCATTGAGGTGCACTACCAATGCTTCATTATTTTCTTAAATGGACTTCAATGTTTCATTAAAGGAAATGTCCAGTGTTATGTATATGAGTTCACGTTACGTTTAGGAACTACATTCGGGGTATGCTCCGGAAAAGCTCCCAGCGTCTATGCCAACGTATCCATAGAGCACCATTCACCCGGCGCATTCCTAAAGAGTGCCCTTTTGACAAACGCCGGGCTAGTGTTAGCATACCTTTTTTTTCACTATATAATTGTGTAGAAGACTGCGCTATTCTATACAGAGTAATACAATATAAAATGTATATCTCGCTGTGTACGTTTTTTTTTTTACAATGGGAGCCTATTGGTGATGCATGCCAATGTATGTCTATAGAGGGATATTTCAGGAAATCCTCCCGAGGTATACGGAAAGGCTTAAACGTAAATGTGAACAGAGCACAAAAATCAGTGTATAATAAAAACTTATGCAACCTTCTCATTTACTCTTTGTTTTAATGTCTCACCATTTTCAGATCTTTGCATGTCAGTGAAAACCAAAACCCTGTTTACATAGAGAGGATAAAAGCCTTTAGTGACAGTCTAACTTATACAGCTGGAAGTTGTTACAATGCATCAGTGCAGTATTTACGGTCAGTGAATACAGCACAAACGGGCCATGGAGTGTCATCCGCATTTGCGGCCGTGCTCGCAGTAATAATTATAGGAGCACGGTCCTTAAATACAAAATATAGGACATGTCCTATTTTTTGCAGCTTATTTCAACGGCCCGAAAAAACACCCTGAAATATACGGGAAGGTGTCTGTGGCCGATAGATATGAATGTGTCAGTATTTTATCCGCAATTACAGATCCGTAAATGTGGATAAAAACTACGGACTTGTGCATGGGGTATTAGCTAGCAATACTGGGACATTGCCTCATTTTCCAACCAATGTACATCTCCCATTTATTAACTGTATGTACTTATTTTTGCGTGTGTTATATCTCTTGAAAGATTCCAAACAGAATGGCACATTTATTAATAGTGTCATACTTACAGAACTTTACATGTTTGTAGCAAATTTATAAAAGTGGTGCACACTGTGAAATATCAGAACTCAGTACAAAATTAAGTCACAGCCCCTCTGGAGGAAATATGTCAACACATTGGCAATGTTATATTTCCTACAGCACCTCCAAGCAGTCTCATTCATCGCAGGATTGTCCTGCCAATACGACAGCAAAGAGTCAGTGTGTATACTTTATTTCTATAAAAACTGGGGTTTCTAGGTAATTTTGTAGAGTGTGCCCAGGTGGACTGGGGTGCAGCTAAAAATGTCCTGCGATTTTGGGATTCTAATCTCCCTGCACCCTAATGCACTTCACATTTCTATCTGCACAGTTACTGGCTGGGTAACTGGCTTATGCAGCTTTGTGACTTTCCTAATTTTGTACTAAAAATGTGTGAAACATAGTAAGGGTATGTGCACACGTAGTGACCAAAAACGTCTGAAAATATGGAGCTGTTTTCAAGGGAAAACAGCCCCTGATTTTCAGACGTTCTTTGAGCAACTCGCGTTTTTCGTGGCGTTTTTCGCGGCGTTTTCGCAGCGTTTTTTACGTCCGTTTTTGGAGCTGTTTTCATTGGAGTCTATGAGAAAATGGCTCCAAAAACGTCCAAAGAAGTGTCCTGCACTTCTTTGACGAGGCAGTCCTTTTACGCGTCGTCGTTTGACAGCTGTCAAACGACGACGCGTAAATTACAGGTCGTCGGCACAGTACGTCGGCAAACCCATTCAAATGAATGGGCAGATCTTTGCCGACGTATTGGAGCCGTATTTTCAGGCGTAAATCGAGGCATAATACGCCTCGTTTACGCCTGAAAATAGGTTGTGTGAACCCAGCCTAAAAAGAAACCACTTCTACATCTTGGGTTGCCCCTTTTTTCTTATAGATTAAGATTAACCTCAGTCCACTTGCTTTACTTGCTAATTAGTTTTCACTCTTTAAAGGCATGGTGTTGCCAGAAAAACATGTTTTTTTTTTTTTAATTAAACATTTAGTGTGTGGGTGATTAAACATTGTTCAAATTTTTTTTATTTTTATATACACTGAAGTCAATGGGACGGGAGCCGTTCGCAGTCCCTATGGGACTGTGGCTGCCGTATTCCATGTCTGTATGTGTCGTTAATCGACACACACAGAAATGGAACAAAAAATGGCAGCCCCCATAGGGAAGAAAAAGTGTAAAAATAAGAAAAAGTAAAACACAAACACACAAATGAATATAAACGTTTTTAATAAAGCACTAACATCTTTAACATATAAAAAAATAATTTGTGATGACACTGTTCCTTTAATGTATGATTTAATTTGTACATGTACCGACTGAATTGATTGAAAGATTATTATAATTATGTTGGTAGGTATGGACATATATGTATATATATGAATATATTTTTCTTCATTTTTTGGGGATTATATATATATACACACACACACACACGCACATCAGCTGTCTGATGCATATATAGATATGATCATATAATTAAGGACATAATTGTATTTGTTTTTTCAACCTATTGCCTATTTATTTTGTTTTACCTTTGTGCCTGACATTGTTATTCAACAGTATTATTAAAAGTATCAAAGCATTGCCCTGAAGTCCCATAGTAATGCTATTCCTTAACCTCCGCAATGGCAGTATCATTATCTCATGCTCTTGTGAAACAAAAAACATTTCCTAATGTACTTGTAATAGCATATTTGTGTCAACCTCTTCTTATAATTTTCTTTTTGCACTGATAAAAACCATTGTTTTACGCAATAACATATCCTGATTTGCTAAAGACAGATTCTATTTGTAAAGCGTAGCAGTTCTAAATTTAGTTCAAGATTATGTGTATCTTGAAAGGTATAATTACAGAGCAGCAGTGAGATAATAAATGGTTTTGCATGAACTCTTGACTGGAAAAACCCCAGGGATTATGTTCCAGTGCAGTTTTCGTTTTTCTCTGTTCTGTTTGAATTGTTGATCAACATTTTGCTTCTGTAGCACATTAATGTGTGAATATTTACTGTCTGTACATACAGTACATATAAAATATTTGCTCCCAGCCTGTTTGGGAGAATTTCCATGATATAATGAAGAAACAGTTTGGAAAGGTCAGAATCTTCTTCCTTCAGATATTGCTTATTAAAATCTAACCTTTCCATTTGGGTTCAGTACTGTGATTACATAAGACTGATGCAGTACATTGTACTTTAAAATAAATCATAGGGTGTTTATAATGAGGATTATTTGTTATGCAGAATTATTTTAGATCTTAATTTACTATATCATACTCTTAAAGGGACATTTATATGAAGGACTTTTTTTGAGGTTCCTAAATAATCACTGTTTCAATTTATGGAAGAGCGAAAATGTTTTAATTTATTAACACCTTCCCTCTGCAGCCCTTCCTGCCCACCTTCCAAAAGCCCTAACTTTTTTATTTTTCCATCAATTGAGTGGTATGAAGACTTGTTTTTGCAGGACGAGCTGTAGTTTTTATTGGTATCATATCGGGGTACATATGACTCTTTGATCAATTTTTATTCGTTTTTTTTTAAATCTGCAGCAGCATGGAGTACATTATACGGCAGTAGAATGATTCACACTTGTATCGGCGGTTCACAGTATTACAGCCTTCTCCCAGATAAACTGTACCTGTGTCCATGGAAATTATAATTTAGGTACCCTAAGTGCCTTCATGGAGCAATGTCATGACCAACTGAAGTCTCTTATCAGAATATTACGGAATCAGAGGGAATGTTTATTACAGGTCCTGAAAGTCATGCTCCATTGAAGCAAGTAGAAAGAACACCCAAGAACTTCACATTGTCACAGGGCCCGTGGAAAGTGAGACTTTCACGGGGCCTGCAGAGGATAATGTGAACCCACTGTGTCACCAGAGGATTTGACATGTAGCTAAACCAGGGAGCGGATTCTAAGGGAACCCCAGGTATTGACCCTTTACCCCATTACAGAGATCTGGACTTTTCTGCTGGGGAGTGCGGAGTGGTCTAATTTGGTGACAGTCGACATAAACATGAGTGGATCAGAAATAGCAGACGACATGTTATGTCAGGTATAGCAAAAGTTAGGGCAGACGGCAGATGGGCACTCACGGTTGGTAGAGCAAAAGGTCAAGGCAGACGGCAGAGTTTAGTCACAGGCGACAAGCAAAAGGTATGAGCAGGCGGTACGGAAGAAAAGTCAAAGGTACAAGCTGAGATAGAAACAAAATGCTCAGGCAATGTGCAAAAGATAGGGAAGTCCCTTTATACCCTTGGAAAGCTGGGTAACAGATTTTCTTTAAGACCGCAAGGGTCAGTGCGCGCACAAAGAGGTGCGAAAGGAGAGCAGCAGTGATGAAGGCCACAAACGGACCTGACAGAGGAAGGTATTCAGCGCCGAGCAGGGACCAGGTAAGGCAGTGGGCAGGTTAGTACATGGCAGTGGGAGTGGCGGCCGCTACACATCCCCGGATATTTTGGAGGTTGATAGATCAGTTTTTAAAAAAAAAATGAAATGTAAATATAAAAAAGTCATTTTCCTCTTGATATTCTAAAGAAGTTATTATAGTTTAGTTTCTTCGTTTTTCTAACAATATTACATATATTGATTTTAATAGCGCATAGTTGATCATGTCTTCAAAAACACTGTCTTTGTTAATTGGATAATATATATATGGGTTATATATGCTATTTTATACTTTTTCACAATGTAGGCAGTACACATTTGGTATTTATGTTAAGATAAATAAACAAAACTTTTACAATGGGAAAATAAAAGTTTATCTTACTTTTAAATTAATTTATATGTAACATAAGTTACATGTAACATAAGTTACTAATTAATAGTTTTACAATAGTAACTTCAATTTATAAAAAAAAACATTTCTCTAATTTTATTAGATCACATCTTTAAAAGTGATAGAGATTAAAGGAAAACTAAACCTGAAATAAGTAATTCAAGTAAACGGCATAAATTTGTCCACACTATTCGTCAGTCTGCATGATTTTCTGCATGTTCCTAAAATAAACAGCCATTTTTGGCTGAACTATTGAGGTATACGGGCTTATTCAAGGGGTTGGAGATTAATTACCCTGGTGTTCTATTAAAAACAAGTCAGAAGGGGATGCTACTACTGCAGTCAGTTCTCTTATAGCCAGATACACGATTGTGAGAAGAAGTAGGAGGTAAAAGTCAGATCTCCTGGATAAGCCCCCATCAAGCCCTTACATTATCCAACTTATATTAAAGGGGTAGCCAGGGTTAGAAAAACATGACTGCTTTCTTGCAGAAACAGCGCCACACCTGCCCATTGGTTGTGTCTTGTATTGCAACTCAGCTTCATTGAAATTAAGCTACAATACACGCACAACATGTGGATAGGTGTGGCACTGTTTTAGGAAGAAATTTCAGTTTTTTTTATCACATGGGAAACTACGATATCATGGCGAGAGGCCGGCAGAGATGTGTCGCTATGGGAGACTAGGAAAGGTGGTCAATATGGTACTTTTATTTTAGGAGTGGAATCGCAAGTGTCCCAATTGCCTTGTTTGACTCTCTGATGTCATCTAGGACTGTATCCTACTTGGATACAGTCCTAGAAGACATCAGAGAGTCGGACAGAGCAATTAAACAAATTTCTTAAAATTCGCTCATCACTAATTATAAATCATTATTATAAATAAACCATTTTAATATTTCTATCTCTCAATTTCAGAGAAAAAAAATACATCAGGCCCAATCTTGATATATTTTACAGTCTCATCAAGTATGGTTTAGCTCGAACAAGCATATTAGTTTTGGTTTCCATCATAAATGGTTTCCATTCAGACATCATAAATGTCCAATGGATATATTCATATAGTGTGCATGTGCGTGTGTGTGTGTGTGTGTGTGTGTGTTTGTGTGTTGGTGTGTGTGTGTGTGTGTGTGTGTGTGTGTGTGTGTGTGAATATATTCATCATATCTACTGGTGCTAGCTAAATCACGGTCAACGTTGTGCTAGTGAGTAATACAACAAGATAGTAAAGTTTGAGTGGGGGGGCATATATCATTTACATGTAGTCATTTTTAGAGGTTTTTAGAGGTTTGGGAAGCGAACCCATACAAACACACTGTGTAAGGAACCATGTAATCATAAAAAATTGATTGGAATACTAAAAAATTAATGCATTTTGCTTATTCTTTTTAATATATGATGAAAAAGGATGTGTTGTGTGTGGCGGTTTTGAACTTCCTTCCCTTCCTTTCCGTTCCCTTCCTTTCTCTTCCTTTTCTTTCCTTCCTTCCCTCCCCCAACCTGGAAATTCACAAAGTCCATACTCCATCCTTTAGGCTCTGCCCCCCGCTTAGCCCTAGTTAAATCAAATAATGATGTCCCGCATCTTCCTTCCTTTCAAATACTTATTAATGAAACATTAAGTATTAAGTTCATGACTGATGTAAGTAGACCAGATTTTATACGTCCTATGGACAGCAGGTTGCAGCGATTCAGTATAATGATCTTTATCACCACTGTGACTCTTACTCCTTTTTCAAATAAAACACATCTGTATCTTTGTTAAAAGCAGCATGAGGTAGGCATATGTCATACTGCCATCAATACCAACAGTAACAAGTCTCAGTAACATGAATTGATGTCCTGTGTTCATAGCTTTGCATGATAAAATACAAAAGGTTACAGTTCTACCATGCAGATACATTACATTTACAATTGTATGTACAGTAGCATACAAGTAACAACTTTTCACATTTTAGTAATGTATATACTAGTTTGTTTGTTGGTTATATAGGTATATAATTGTTTAAATTGATTAGAATTGTTTACATTTAACATTACGTTAATATATTTTCAGCATTTTAACTTTCAATAGTCTGGTTACTTTCAGGGTATGTTCACATGGCATATGTTTGAAGCAGGAAAATACGAGACTGATATCAGGGGAAAACAGCCTATGAATCCAGGCATTCTTGGAGTTGAGTTTGGTGCTTGCTAGCATATTTTGGAGTGTATTTTGGGGCGTATTGTGTGGCGTATTTTGAAGCATTTTGTAGTGTCAATTGAAAATTAGCTCCAAAAACGTCTCAAGTTACATGCTACTTCTTTTTATGAAACACATTTGTACATGCCGTTATTTAATTTAGCAGCGTAAAAATACGCCTCATGTGAACAGCAGTGTATTTCCCATTGAAATCAATGGAAACTTTTGCAGGTATGCTTTAAATGTCTACTTTGGTGCGTAATACAAGCTTTTTACGCTCCAAAATGAGCATGGAGGTATATTCACACGGCTTATTTTAGGCATATTTTGGAGCTCAAACTCCTCCCTTTGTTCTGACACTGCTGATGCTTCTGAGGGCAGAAAGGAGTCAGAGGGGAGGTGGAGGGAGGGGGGGGGGCAGCTAAAGGTGCTTGCCAGAGAGTAAGAGAAAAGGAGACTACAGGGTCTGGGTGACAACCAGGGCTCAGGAGGCCTCATTTCAAACCACCCTGGCAGTCAAAACATAGTGCCCTAATACCCCTGCCAATACTATAGTTTTAAAATACCTTTATAATTATTGATTTAGCATTAAAACTGTTATGTAAAGTTAGCACCTAGATACTCAGGTGATATTAACATTTTAACCCCTTAATGACCGGGCCATTTTGCACGTTAATGACCAAGGATTATTTTTTGTTTTTTCACGGTCGCATTCCAAGAGTCGTAACTCTTTTTTTATTCCGTCGACATAGCCGTATAAGGGCTTGTTTTTTGTGGGACGAGATGTATTTTGTAATTGGACCATTTTTAGATGCTTATAACATATTGATTAACTTTTATTAACTTTATTTTAGGAGAGAATTGAAAATAAGCAGCTATTCCAGCATTGATTTTCACGTTAGAAGTTTACGCCGTTTACTACGCAGCGTAAATAACATGTTAACTTTATTCTGTGGGTCGGCACGATTACAGGGATACCAAATATGTAGAGGTTTTATATGTTTTCCTACGTTTGCACAATAAAAACCCTTTTAGAAAAAAAATACTTGTTTTTGCTTCGCCGCATTCCAAGAGCCGTAACGTTTTTATTTTTCCGTCGATGTGGCCGTACGTGGGCTTGATTTTTGCGGGACAATGTGTAGTTTTTATTAGTACTATTTTGGGGTACATAGGACTTATAGATTAACTTTTATTTTATTTTTTTATGGGGGGAATGGGAGAAAAGAGAGAATTTTGACGTTGTTTATTGCGTTTTCTTTGGACGCCGTTCATCCGGCGGTTTAATTAATATGTTCATTTTATTGTTCAAGTTGTTACGAACGCGGGGATACCATATATGTGTATGTGTGATTTTGTTTTGACCGTTTTACTAAATAAAACCACTTTTTGGGCCAAAAAAGTAGTTTTATTTGACTTTGACTGTAATTATTTTTATTTTTTTTTCACAAACTTTATTTAACTGTTTTACATTTTTTTTTTTAGTCCCACCAGGGGACTTCACTATGCAATGTGTCGATCGCATATATAATGCTTTGGTATACTTAGTATACCAATGCATTATTGCCTGTCAGTGTAAAACTGACAGGCAACCTATTAGGCCATGCCTCCGGCATCGCCTAACAGGCAGATGCTGAAGGTAGACCTGGGGGTCTTTGTTAGACCCCCGGCTGTCATGGAAACCCGACGGCGAGCCGCGATTTGTTTGCGGGGGCGCCGATCGGGTGACAGAGGGAGCTCCACCCTCTGTCAAACACATTAAATGCCGCTGTCACTATTGACAGCGGCATTTAATGGGTTAAACTGCCGGAATCGGCGCGCGCTTCGATTCCGGCAGTTGCAGCAGGAGCCAGGCTGTATATAACCGAGAAGAGAAGAAAATGCCAACAAACAAGAACATGTAGAAAAATAGAAAAAATGCTTTAATGAAAATGACACATAAATACATAATGATAAAAAGAATCCATAAACCAACAGGTTAAAAAGACTAACACGCCATGCAATATGTAAGGAAGGTAACGTCTAAGGTAGACGAGCAATGGTGACAACCAAATGATGTAATCTAATGATCAGGGTACGTAGATACATAAAAATAAATGAATATCACTGACTACAAACATGTGTCAGATGAGGTAATTAGAGAGAAAGTATATGCTCTAAGGTACAAAAGATAGTACCATGAATGAGTACCATTAGTAGGTGAGTATAAAAGAACATATGGAAATGAAACACATACCCATTGATCAAATAGATGGATGCACGGCGGTATGTCTGCCCCAACGCGCGTTTCGGCGCAACTGCCTTCGTCTGGGGGTAGCATTTGAATGATGTGTACACCACTATATGTAGGAATAAGCCAGCCAATCGTAGAGTAATGAGGAAACATGTGATGATACATGTATCGCTACATATTTATCGGTCGCTTACCTCATGGTGAAGGTGGTGGCCGCACCTACCAGAAGCGCCAATCACGAGAGGCCAGGACCGGATGCACGTCATCGCGTCAGAAGACGCGGTCACGTGGAACCGGAAACCGGCGCGTCATGAGGGCGGGACGGAGGCCGGGCACCCATTCACCAATCAGAGGGAGCGACGCAGCGAGAGGGTAAGTAACCCAGGATACGCCAGTATATACAAAAGTGGCCGTGAAGCCAGATGAATCAAGACGTCAGTAAACAACATATATGTCTATATGATATACATTTGAACGAACAAATTTAGATAAAATATAACAATCTGGCAAGAGACAGCATGAGAGGGCATGAATAAAGTGAAAAAGTAATATTTATCAGAAAAATAATACTAAATTCTTTCATATTTATTTTTATTATTTAATTTTTCACTCATGCAGCATTTATTCTGTTGCTCTTATTATTCAGGCACTGTTGTTCAGTATATTTGTTTTCCTTCACGATTCTTCAAAACTCAATTTAGTATTATTTTTCTGATAAATATTACTTTTTCACTTTATTCATGCCCTCTCATGCTGTCTCTTGCCAGATTGTTATATTTTATCTAAATTTGTTCGTTCAAATGTATATCATATAGACATATATGTTGTTTACTGACGTCTTGATTCATCTGGCTTCACGGCCACTTTTGTATATACTGGCGTATCCTGGGTTACTTACCCTCTCGCTGCGTCGCTCCCTCTGATTGGTGAATGGGTGCCCGGCCTCCGTCCCGCCCTCATGACGCGCCGGTTTCCGGTTCCACGTGACCGCGTCTTCTGACGCGATGACGTGCATCCGGTCCTGGCCTCTCGTGATTGGCGCTTCTGGTAGGTGCGGCCACCACCTTCACCATGAGGTAAGCGACCGATAAATATGTAGCGATACATGTATCATCACATGTTTCCTCATTACTCTACGATTGGCTGGCTTATTCCTACATATAGTGGTGTACACATCATTCAAATGCTACCCCCAGACGAAGGCAGTTGCGCCGAAACGCGCGTTGGGGCAGACATACCGCCGTGCATCCATCTATTTGATCAATGGGTATGTGTTTCATTTCCATATGTTCTTTTATACTCACCTACTAATGGTACTCATTCATGGTACTATCTTTTGTACCTTAGAGCATATACTTTCTCTCTAATTACCTCATCTGACACATGTTTGTAGTCAGTGATATTCATTTATTTTTATGTATCTACGTACCCTGATCATTAGATTACATCATTTGGTTGTCACCATTGCTCGTCTACCTTAGACGTTACCTTCCTTACATATTGCATGGCGTGTTAGTCTTTTTAACCTGTTGGTTTATGGATTCTTTTTATCATTATGTATTTATGTGTCATTTTCATTAAAGCATTTTTTCTATTTTTCTACATGTTCTTGTTTGTTGGCATTTTCTTCTCTTCTCGGTTATATATCATGCTTTGGATGCCCTAGGGGTATACACCCCCGGATCTGGTTCATATTTGAATATATGCTTGCTGACAGCCGCATTTCTATTTTTGCTTTGAACCATTTTAGATCCATGCTGTGTTTTTCGGTTATATTAGGAGCCAGGCTGTGTATAACAGCCGTGCTCCTGCCGCTGATCGCGTGGGTACAGTCTCAGTACCCGCGCCATCACAGGACGGATATATCCGTCCTCCTGCGCGAACTAGCAGCTGCTGAGGACGGATATATCCGTCCTTCGGCGTTAAGGAGTTAATATCTTGTATATCTTGAGTTATTCTGAACCCCTACCTAAATATTATTGACATAATAGATTGCAAAAATTGTCACACAATATATTTCACACTTAGTAGCAACACTGCAAATGAATACTACTTTGTTCATTAGGAAAGATGCTAAAAGTTTCTAGCTATGAGCTTTGCTTTGACAAACTAGAATTTAGGAATATATTTGTTGCATATTTGCAAAGTTTGGACAGTGTTCTATTTGTACGATATCAAACATAACTGAAGTAATTGTTTATTGCCAAGAATTCTCTGTTCTATATAAAACATTCCCAGGTTGAACATACTTTATTTACGGTATGTTTTATTACTTAAAGCCTGGCTACTGCTTATTCTTCTGCCATGAATAAGAACACTGTTAGTTTTCGAAACGCGTAGGCTCGGGCATTGCCCGTACGATAACCACCCTGACACTGCGTCTCCTTCCAATTTTAACCATCTTTTTGTACAAATGAAAGTGGGAACACAGTATCCCTTTTACCTTCAAACAGCGCTGGATCATTCTTCCTTTCTATTTCATAATGCTCTATCAATCATGGGGCTCCTACACCCGTTGCAATAGAATTGCAGTGTTCCCGGAACCTCACATGTAGACAGCGTATTGTCTTGCCAATATAGAAATGAGCACACCGACAGAAAATAACATACACCACAAATTTGCTTTTACAGGTAATGAATTGGCGCACCCTAATAGTAGTTATGTCCCCTATTTTTAAAAATCTAGACTTTAAGAGGAAGCAACAGTGATTACAGTGACCACCACATTGTAATTCCAATTTGGGATAGATTTGTCGAGCCAATTTTCTTTATTTCTTTTGAAAATACTGCTTACCAGCATGTCTTTAATATTTTTACTACGTCTGAAACTAACCAGTGGTTTATTCAGAGCCATGTCTCTAAAATCAGGATCTCTCTCTATGATATGCCAGTTTTTATTGATAGATGATCTAATGACGGATTTCCAAGGGGCTAAATTGAAAAGAGAAGGTAAATCTCTGTTTTCTCTCATTAATTTCCTTATTGGCGCTATTCCAATGTTTGTGGAGCAGTTCAGACCTGTCTTTCTCATGAGCCCTATTCAGGGCAATATCCAATGATTTCTCTGAGTAGCTTCTCTCCAGGAGGTGGTCTTTAAGTTTGAACGCCTGCCGGAGAAAGGTCTGCTCATTGTCATTAATGAGTCTAAGTCGTATGGACTGTCCATATGGTATGGCCTTTTTGGTATGGTTGGAGTGAAAACTATTATTATGTAATAATGAATTGGTTGCTGTTGGTTTGCGATAACCCAGCGTAGTTAGTTTGTTCTCTTTAATAGATACCTGGACATCTTGAAATTCTAGATTTTTTGAGTCAATTTTAGAAGTGAATCATATTCATGCTGTTGTTGGAATTGAGGTGGTCTACAAACCCATACAAGTCTGAATCTGTGCCTGACCAAATTATAAAAACAGAAAGTAGTTTTTGTCTCAGAAATTAGACCTCTCCCTATTGGGGGATTACGGAGGATGGTTTTTGCCCTCCTACTCCTCTGCTTGTTTAGCCAATCATCAAATCCAACCAGTAATCCCACAGTGTTTATCCAGAGGGAGGCAAAAACTCCTATAAGGAAGTTGCTGTAATGGCCGTGGTCGCGGACCGTCTGCATTACTTACCCGCCAACTGCCGTGACCACAGACTTGTGAGCTATTGCCAGTGTCTCCCTCCTCTGAGACACCGGCACACAATACTGCCTCGGCTGCTGCTTTGCATAAGGTCCTTAAAAGGCCAGCATGCTCACTAGGAAGACCTCTCCCATCCTATCCCAGCATACCAGGAACTTTAAAGAGGATTCTTCCCTCTTCCTCCTTGCCTGAGCATTGTTGTGTCTGTTCATTATTGCAAATGGTCCCCTAGTTGTATCCTGTATTCAGTGTTCTCGTATCCTGTATCCCGTATCCAGTAAATATGTTTGCTAGTCTAGTGCAAAGTCTAGTGCCGGAGTTGAGAATATCATCTGTGCTAAGTGTCATCTGTACCAAACTTCTGCTACATCAAATGACTGGTACATCAATCATCTGCTACGCCAAGTGTCTACTACACCAAGTGTCTGCCTAATCTTCTATTCAGGTACTCTTGTCTTAAAGACTATTATTGACAGTTCTTTGGCCAGCTGCTTCTCCTCTACGGCGGAGCAGCCTAGTGGGTCCACATATCCCATAGCCGCAACAGTTGTCAATTGCCTAATATAAGGGGGAATAATGCCACCCCAAGTCCATATATGGCAATCAGAATAAATCTCTGGATCAATTACGAATATCTTCATAGAAGGGCATCCCAGCCGTTCTTAAATTCGTTCAATAAACAACAGTTACAATATCCTGTGGTAGAGAATTTGATAGTCTCACTTCTCTTACAATAAGCAATCCCCATCTTTAATGATGTTGAAACCCTCTTTCCTTTAGACAGGGCTGGCCTTAGGATAGATGGCGCATCATGCAAAATTATCCTTCGGTGCCCCACCCCATCATAAAAAAAATGCCCCATAAAAAGTATAATGCCCCCCACAGTATAATGCCTTATATAGTGCCCCCACGCAGTTTAATGCCCCTTTAATGCCCCACACACAGTATAATACCCCATTAGTGCCCCCATACAGTATAATAATAATAATAATATATTATAACCCCTTCAAGGACACAGAATTCTGTCCTCTAATTGTACCCACACAGTATTACGCCCCCTAAGTGCCACACACAGTATATTGCCCCCTGTAGTGCCCCTAAACAGTAGAGTGTCTGCTTAGTGGCCTCCACACAGTATAATGTCCCCTCCCCTGGCTGCCACACACAGTCCCCACCCCTTGTAGTTAGTGTTCCCCCGTAGATTGTGCCATACAGCCTCCCTGTAGACAGTGCCATACAGCCCCCACCTCCCCCTTGTAGATAGTGGCACACAGCCCCTTGTAGGTAGTGCCATACAGTCCCATTGTAGGTAGTGCCACACAGCCCCCTTGTAGGTGGTGCCACAAAGCCCCCTTGTAGGTAGTGACACACAGGCCCCTTGTAGCTATTGCCCCACAGCCCCCTTGTAGGTAGTGCCACACAGCCCCCTTGTATGTAGTGCCACACACACCCCACTGTAGGTAGTGCCACATGGACCAATGGTAGGTAGTGCCACACAGTCCCCTTGTAGATAGAACACACCCCCTTCCTGTAGATAGCGCCACTGTAGCTCCATGAAGAAGCAGAATCCCCCTGTGGAATCCGCTCCTGGACGTAGCGCTTGATATCTCTGTCCATACAGATGTAGCCGTCTTTACCTTGACTTTTAATGCATTAAATAAACAATGGCTAGATCTCTTATTTTGACTTTTTCAATGACTTTTCAATGGCTTTGTTGTGTAATATCACGCTGCAGCAAGTTATCAGAGTCAAGTTAAAGATGGCTACATCTGTATATGGACAGTTACATCAGGGGCAAGTCCTGAAGCGGAATCTCCGTCCACAGCATTGCTGACACTGTGACCGGGGATTCCACTCCAGGAGAAGCCCCTGACGTCTCTGTCCATTTATGGACAGTGACATCTGGGGCTTCTCCTGGGGCTGAATCACCGCGCTAGCAATGCTGTGGATGGGGATTCCGTTTCAGCATTTGCACATCTTGTTACTGTCCATATATGGACAGAGACATCAAGTGCTCCGTCTGGGAGCGGAAATCCCGGCCACAGGGGGATTCTGCTCATTCAGGGAGCTACAGTGTCGCTATCTACAGGAAAGGGGGTGGAGTGTGGGTTCTACGGAGGCTGCAATAAATCTCCTTCTCCTCACATGCACTTTGCGCTGTGACGAGGAGGAGAGAAAGCACGGCCGTGGTTCAGAGGAGTGTTGTGTCACCCCTGGAGGGTTCTCCCAGCACTCCAAGGTGCCACGGCACCCCAGTTGGGAACCAATGGCCTAGTAGATGGCAGAGCCGGGAGATGCCTCCCTGCTCTTCTATAGTGTTCAATAGTATCTGTGTCCTTAGGATGCAGATACTATTGAGTGTGGCAGCTGTAGCAGCCACAGCGGTTTCTAGCGGCATCGCTGGCCATGGGGGGTCGTGTCCTGGCGGGTAGCAAGGGCACCCCGAAGCCCGGTGATGCCACTAGCACCCGCTTTGGCTGCTACAGCAGTAGTGACACCACTGAGAAAAGAAGCGCCCGGAGCGGAAAGGCAGCTGCTGAGTTGCCGGGCCCGGGTGGTGCTGAAACAAGCAGGGGAAGGGAGCTCTCTTCCACCTGCAGGAGTGATGCGCCCTGTGCAATGGCACAGGTCACACAGCACTAAGGTCAGTCCCGCCCCCTTGTCATGGTTACAGGCCTAAGTATAAAAAGATAATTAGAAAGATCTCTGTACTGTACATTGATAAATTTGCACATTGTAATTAGATCACCCTCTTTTTTCCAGAATAAATAACTTTAAGTTTGATAATTTTTTTGGATGCTGCAATCCAGTCATTCATTTAAAAGGGTTGTCCATGGGAATGAATATTACACTCTCTTTTGGATCACGCAAAATTTTTAAAAAATTCAATTGGAATTATTTTTTATTTTTTTAAGTGCTGCTGTATCTACATGTTGCTTTTACATACAGTACTTGTCATGCCGCTCTTGCTGTTCTTTTGATTTGAATCTCACAAAGCCCAAATACTGTGGTAAGGTGTCCAAAATAAATATATTCACAAGCTACTAAAATAAAGAGCTGTATTGTTTTTCAAATTTGGGTACATAACTGTTATAAATTTTTCTACATTTTGCATACCAAAATATCCATAGATGGGGAATTGGTCATTTAAACTGAGTCTGACTCTCCTAGAATATTTTAAAAAATATATAAAAAGGATCACTAAGCGTTCAGGTAGTTGTGGGCACTGGAAGTAGTGCAGTGGCTTGTGGTGGTGGTGGTAATTTAAGTAGTATTGAGGGTGGCAGGAGACAGGTAATCAAGATACTTAATTAGGTAGACAGCATACAGACTTCACTTTTAAAGCAGGTTTAATGGTTTATTTATCATGAGTGAATATTTTGATGTTTCGGCTCACTGGCTAACTTTTTTGCTCAATTCATTACACATCCATCATTTTGATGAAACTGCTGTGCTGACGACCCTTTGCGAAAAGCTATTTGTAGCGGGACCTGTCCCGCTAAACTAAGGAAGTTTAATCCAATGCTCAAGTTCATGTGATCCCAACTTTGGGGATCCCCTGGTACTAGAGAAGCCTAGGTAGGCTCTGATAATTGCTTCAACCGTTACAACTTAGTCAAATACACTTGGTTCAGTGTTGTCCTTTGAAACCTGGACCCGAGTGCTGCAAAGCAACAGTGCTAACCACAGTACACACACACACACACACACACACACACACACACACACACACACACACACACACACACACACACACAGACTTTCATCCCTCCTGTATTGAACATACAAATCAAACCATTCACAATAAACACAATATACAGACTTGGTTTTATTCCATTAGACTTCCCCTATTGTAGCATTTGTTCAGTATGATAAGGACAGGGAGCAGCTGCGTTAGCTGGTGGTAGTGTAGCCCAAAAACACACCCTTACAAGTAAATCTCAAACCTAAGGCTAACTATAGGCAGTGTCAAAGTATGTGATTCAAATATTTACTCTAGTAAAATATTTGGTGCAGATAAATCAATATTAATCCCTTGAATAAGCACTCCCAACAAAAATATTTTGAGCGGCCCCTGTTTGTGATTGAGGTGTCATAAATGATACTGTAGTTAGAAAACTCACCTATGGCTTTATCTTGTAGTTTCAGCCTCCATTACGAGCTACCGTTTGGTCACTTTACCCCCACTCTGACTTTCTAAATCTCACTGCATCTGCTGTGTGGACCGTTAGTCAGTTTCGTAATTTCTATGAGATTTACATGAAGACTCTTGTAGTGTCCATGGCCACGAGCCGTTGGGTTTACTCACCTCCCGACGGTCGCAGCCATGGATCAGTGAGAGCTGGCTTAAAACTCCTTCCTAGGAGACGCCAGCGCTCACTTCCGCCCGATCCGCTGTGTCCCGTAGGGTGCGCGCGCAGGCTCGTGCCCGGTCTTAAAGGGATAGCGCGTGGCAACATGTAAACAATCATCATCAATTACACATGATTTCCTGGACTATAAGAAGGGCTCTGCCTGAGCATTGTTAGTGTATCCCAAGTCTGTCTTGCAAATGGTCCCTTAGTGTTTTCCCATTCCAGTTGTTACCTGTGCCCTGTTAGCTGTTCCTGTGCCTACTAGTGTTGGAGTCGTGTCTACTGCACCTGCGGTCGTTTGCCACATCCTGTGTCATCTGCCACGTCCTGTGTCATCTGCCACGTCCTGTGTCATCTGCCACGTCCAGTGCCATCTTCCACTTCAAGTGTGATCCGCCACGTCTTGCGCAATGTGCTGCACCTGCTGTCAACTGTCACGTCCAGTGCCATCTTCCTCGTCCAGTATGATCCACCACATCTGGCGCAGCGTGCTTTACCTGCTTTCACCTACCACAGCTGGCGCAACCTGCTGCAACCTCCTCCATCCGTGCCAAAGCCTCGGCCACTGTCTGGACTATTCAGGTACCCTAGTGTGGGACTTTGTATTGCTGGGTTGCTCTGTGGTTTGGCCAGCTGCCTCCCCGCTATGGCGGTGCGGCCTAGTGGGTTCACATACCCACAGACCGTGACAACTCTCATAGGTATGAACTGAGAGACTGACCACACAGCAGATGCTGCAAGATTCAAATGGTCAGAGTGGGTGTCATGAACGGTAGCCCAGAACGGAGTCTGACTACACGATGAAGCCATGGGTGAGTTTGCTAGTCACAGTAATGTTTTTGCCACATCATTTGCAAACAGGGAGGCTGAAAACATTTTAGCCTTTGTTTTTTTTTTTCATTCCAAAAGTCATAAAATTTTTATTTTTTCGTCCTCATAATTGTATTTGGCTATAACTAAATCGTCAAAGGTTTTGATTACCCCAACAGAAAATGATATGCACCGTAAGAAAAAAAAGTAAGAGATTTTAACAGCTTGGCATGTTTCAATACAACTTGAAATGAAATACTATGAACTGCTCTTTGGTTTTTAATTTTTTTTTCCATGCACTACATTTAATTGAAATAGGCTTCATACTGCAGATGCCTAACAGATCAGGATATATTTGATTCATCTTAATTAATTAATAAATTATTTAAATTATTCCGCTAAGTGACATATTGATATAAAACAAAAGATTTGTGGAAAAAGTTTATCTGTTCTGTAAGCCACAAATGAGATAATCAAATTTGTAAAACCTCCATTTGGCTCGCATAGTACAGATACTTGAAACTCAGTCAACTTCAATTAAGTAAGTAGAAAAGTAACATTTTACAAATCACTTATACTCTTACATTAGAGTCCCAGTCATAACCAATCAGCAACTTGGAAGAAAAAAATATTCCTGTTTTAGTGTTCGAGCTGCAGTCATCAAAGCTGAGACAATTTCCATTCCACAGTTATAAAGTATATGGAAAATGTACAATTGTCATTTAGTGGCCAAAGCAAAAGTTTGAAACATGCTTAGCAAGTGGCGCCAAATTTATCATGTTACTTATATCATGCTGATCAAGTTGGTGCAATTTGTGCCATTTCTGTCCACTTCTACATGCATAGATCCCATAACACTATTCATTTATCCCACTCCAGTCTTTTGCACAGTTGATCACATGGCAATATTTTTGGTACATTCTGGAATTTCAAAAGCACTACCATGCTTGAATCCATGCCCCCCATAAATAATTATGAATTTATATTACTGTCTCTTGTTAATTATGAATATTAGCCATTTATGTCATCCAGGGATTTATAATAATTGCACCATGCTGCTGTGCCAATCACTTTGATTTAGTACTACTGTGCCTACTGATACTAGTTTACTTACTACCCACCTTCTCAATTTAGAAATGGGCCTAGCATATCTTAATATTCTAGGGGCACCTGGGAACCTATGGCAAAACCAGTCTATCCACTCTTTTTTTTTCTGAGTGAATTGTAAAATATAACTTTTATTAGATCGCTAAAAGATTAGCCGCACAATTTCAAAATCCATCATGCACACTACCTAATAGCTAATAAGCTTATATTGTCGGCTTAATCTGCCTCAAACATGAAAGGCCATTGACTAATTATTATGTCCCTGCCAGCCGCCACTGGTGCAAACACGAGCGGGATAAGAAACTTTGCTATGGTGGTGACGGCAGTTCACCTTCCATAGCCTTTTAATTATTGCAGGACAGTGTGTCGACTGTACTAAAAAACATATAGAATCAGTGCCCCTCCGACATGTTTCACCAAGAACTGGCGTCTTCAGGGGCTATGGGGCAAAGGCATTCGAAATACCGCTTCAGAGGCATTTGATACTTAGTCATAGGGAATGTCCTGCAGTGTCGTCCAATCAGAAAGAGGGGAGGACATCACAAGTACGTTTTTTAAATTTTAAATTTTAGAAAGTCTGACTCAAAATGTAGTCTTCATTATATGACTTGCATTGTTAAGTAGAGATGAGCGAACTTATCAAAAGTTCGGTTCGGCTAGTTCGCCGAATTTCACAAAAAAGTTCGGTTCGGACCGAACTAGTTCTGACCGAACCTGTCACTTACGTGCGCCGAGCATGCTACTGTCCAGGGTGCTGATAGAGTTAATGGGCTGCACTAACTCTTTCAGCAACCTTCACAGTACATGCTCGGCGCGCGGAAAATACCATTTAAATGTAATAAAAAAATAAAAATTATACGTTCGTACTTACTTTCCTCCTGTCCGGCCTCCAGCGATGACGTTTCATCCCTTTCGCCGCTGCAGCCAATCACAGGCTGTAGTGGCGGTCACGCACGTCAGGATGACGCTTCATCCCACGTGACCGCCTCTGCAGCCAATCACAGGCTGCAGCGGCGACATGAATGAAACGTCATCGCTGGAGGCCGGACAGGAGGAAAGTAAGTATGAACGTATTATTATTATTTTTTGGCATGTATGTATGTTGGCATGTATGTATGTATGTATATCTGTGCATGTATGTTTGCATGTATGTTGGCATGTATGTATATATGTGCATGTTTGTATGTATATTTGCATGTATATATTTGCATGTATGTATTTTTGCATGTATGTTGTCATGTATGTATGTATGTATGTATGTTGTCATGTATGTATATATGTGCATGTGTGTATGTATATTTGTATGTATGTTTGCATGTATGTTTGCATGAATGTATGTATATTTGCATGTGTGTATATATATATATATATATATGTATGTATGTTGTCATGTATGTATGTATGTTGTCATGTATGTATATATGTGCATGTATGTTGGTATGTATATATGTGCATGTGTGTATGTATGTATATTTGCATGTATGTATGTTGTCATGTATGTATGTATATATGTGCATGTATGTTTGCATGTATGTTGGCATGTATGTATACATGTGCATGTTTGTATGTATATTTGCATGTATATATGTTTGCATGTGTGTATGTATGTTTGCATGTATGTATGTTTGCATGTATGTATGTTGTCATGTATGTTTGTATGTATGTTGTCATGTATGTATGTATATATGTGCATGTATGTATGTTTGCATGTTTTTATTTTTGCATGTATGTTTGCATGTATGTTTATATATGTGCATGTATGTAATTATGTTTGCATGTATTTATGTTTGCATGTATATTTGTGCATGCTTGTATATATGTATGTATGTATCTTTGCATGTTTGTTTGTATGTATGTATGTTTTCATGTGTGTGTGTATGCATGTATGTATGATAGTTTGCATGTATATATGTATGTATGGCCATGTATGATACTGTCTGCTGGCGCCCTGTATCTAAGTCAACTTCGCGGCAGGCTTCTATACATGGTATAACAGTCAGTATCACACATTAAACTGAATCTAAGCCTACAACATGTTTTATTTCATTATTTTATTTTTTTACAGGTTTGGTGTTTGGACTACGTCGGTTTCGAGGACTACTTCGATGACGGTTTTTTTTCTACAATAAAATGGTTAATGAGGGTTGTGTTGGGGGTGCTTTATTTCAATAAAATATTTTATCTATATCTTTGTCTTTTTCTTTTCAAATTTTATTATTACCACTTTAGTAATGGCCGCTGTCTGAGTGACAACATCCATTACTAATGCGAGGCTTAGTGTTAGCCGGTGCAGAGGCTAACACTAACCACCATTATTACCCCGGTACCCAAAACCACCAGGGGTGCCGGGAAGAGCCAGGTACGATCCAGTACCCGACCATCTGTTGTGATGGTCGGGCCCTGGGGCGGCCGCAGGCTGGTATTATGAGGCTGGGAAGGGCCAAAAACAGTGGACCTTCCCACCCTTGTAATGCTAGGCTGCTGCTGCTGTGTTGTATCTGGCTGGTTATAAAAGTGGGGGGGGACCCCACGTCATTTTTTTAAATTATTTATTTATTTACATTTTTTTTTTAAAAAAGACATGGGGTTCCACCCAATTTATCATAACCAGCCACATACAACACAGTGTTATTAGCCTGGGAATGGACAAAACCAGTGGCCCTTCCCACCCATGTAATGCCAGACTGCTGCGGCCTTGTATATGGCTGGTTATTAAAAATGTGGGGGACCCGTCTATTGCTAAATTTGTTAAATTCCAAAAAAAAACGACGTGGGGGTCCCCCCCATTTTTATAACCAGCCCGATACAACACAGCAGCAGCAGCCTAGCATTACAAGGGTGGGAAGGTCCACTGATTTTGGCCCTTCCCAGCCTCATAATACCAGCCTACGGCCGCCCCAGTACCCGACCATCACAACAGATGGTTGGGTACTGGATCGTACCAAGCTCTTCCCGGCACCCCTGGTGGTGGTGGGTACCGGGGTAATAATGGGTGGTTAGTGCTAGCCTCTGCACCGGCTAACACTAAGTACCGCCTTAATAATGGACGCTGTCAATCAGCCAACTGCCATTATCTAGGCACTAATAAAGTTTGAAAAAAAAAACACAAAGACAATTCTTTTTTATTGAAATAAGAAATCCCCAACAAAACCCTCGTTAACCATTTTATTAAAATTTGAAAAAACGCAGATCTACGCAGTAGTCCAACGAATCGTAGATGTAGTCCAATCGGTACATCAAAATCTGCAACAACATAAAAAAACAGTTATCAATGTGAACAATACCAATACTTCTACTCACCTACACACATATATACACGCACACACAAACAAACAACCATACACAGACACACACATATATACACAAACACAACAAGATATACACACACACATAAACAGACAAACACACACATATACACAAACTCACACATATACAAACAAAAACACACATATCCAAACACACACACACACAGTTATACACACATACACGAACACATATACACAAACACATATACAAACAAAAACACACATACCCAAACACACATATACACAAACACATATACACAAACACACCCATATATACACACAAACACACACCCATATACACATATACAAAAACACACACAAACATCTACACACAAACATATACACAAATACACCCATATATACACAAACATATACACAAAACACATATACACAAACACACCCATATATACACACACACATATAAAAACAAAAACAGACAAAGTCACATACCCAAACACACATATATACACAAACACACACATACACAAACACGGTTTCTTTTAAATGCTGCTGGGGAACCCGCTCGATCCACTATATACGGCTGCGCTACAGTGCAGCATTTAAAAGAAACAGGATCCTGACCTGTCCATAGAGTTTAAGGCAGCACAGAGTATTTCAGGAGATGAGCGTGCAGATTCAGTGCTGCTGCGAACTCTGCTCTTACCATTACGTAGCTCTCAGTCTGTTACCTCTCCTCCACTCCTGTCCTCCAGAACACCTTCACATGATTGGCAAGTCACCACGTAATGGTAAGAGCAGAGTTCACAGCAGCACAGAGTATTTCAGGAGATGAGCGTGCGGATCTTGTGCGGGGTGGTGACTTGCCAATCACGTGAAGGTGTTATTGAGGACAGGAGTGGAGGAGAGGTAACAGACTGAGCTACGTAATGGTAAGAGCAGAGTTCACAGCAGCACTGAATCTGCACGCTCCTCTCCTGAAATACTCTGTGCTGCTGTGAACTCTGTTCTTACCATTACGTAGCTCAGTCTGTTACATCTCCTCCACTCCTGTCCTCTATAACACGTTCACATGATTGGCAAGTCACCACCACGCACAAGATCCGCACGCTCATCTCCTGAAATACTCTGTGCTGCTGTGAACTCTGCTCTTACCATTACGTGGTGACTTGCCAATCATGTGAAGGTGTTCTTGAGGACAGGAGTGGAGGAGAGATAACAGACTGAGAGCTACGTAATGGTAAGAGCAGAGTTCACAACAGCACTGAATCTGCACGCTCATCTCCTGAAATACTCTGTGCTGCCTTAAACTCTGTGGACAGGTCAGGATCCTGTTTCTTTTAAATGCTGCACTGTAGCGTAGCCTTATATAGTGGATCGAGCGGGTTCCCTAGCAGCATTTAAAAGAAACAGGATCCTGACCTGTCCACAGAGTTTAAGGCAGCACAGATTATTTCAGGAGATGAGCACGGGCAGCCGTTCGTTTTTCCGAGCCGTGCTCCCATCATGCACACGACCGTAAAAACACCCGTTATTGCGGGTCGTAATTACGACCCGCAATAACGGGCTCATAGACTTCTGTTACCCACGGGTACCTTTCCGTATTCTCACGGGAAGGTGCCCGTGCCGTTAAAAAAATAGAACATGTTCTATTTTACGGGCCGTGCTGCTATAATTATAATGACAGCACGGTTCGCAAAAGCGGCCAGCTGCCCGTGGCCGGCCGGCCGTGCTCGTACTTACGAGTCGTAATTACGAGCACGGCCCGTAAAATAAAAAAATAGAACATGTTCTATCTTTTTAACGGCACGGGCACCTTCCCGTGAGAAAACGGGAAGGTACCCGTGGCTAACAGAAGTCTATGGGCCCGCTATTTCGGGTCGTAATTACGACCCGTGATAACGGGTGTTTTTATGGTCGTGTGCATGAGGCCCCGTAATGATGGGTGGCTACAGGTGTGCACCCGTCATTACGGCAGCGTTGCTAGGCGACGTCAGTAAGGGTATGTGCACACACACTAATTACGTCCGTAATTGACGGACGTATTTCGGCCGCAAGTACCGGACCGAACACCCTGCAGGGAGCCGGGCTCCTAGCATCATATTTATGTACGATGCTAGGAGTCCCTGCCTCTCCGTGGAACTACTGTCCCGTACTGAAAACATGATTACAGTATGGGACAGTTGTCCTGCAGAGAGGCAGGGACTCCTAGCATCGTACATAAGTATGATGCTAGGAGCCCGGCTCCCTGCACTGTGTTCGGTCCGGTACTTGCGGCCGAAATACGTCCGTCATTTACGGACGTAATTAGTGTGTGTGCACATACACTAAATAGTCACTGTTCAGGGTGCTGAAAGAGTTAACTGATCGGCAGTAACTGTTTCAGTACCCTGGACAGTGACTACCGATCACAGTACCTGTAAAAAAAAAGACGTTCATACTTACCGAGAACTTTCTGCTTCCTCCAGTCCGGTCTCCTGGCCGTTGCCTTGGTGACGCGTCCCTCTCGACATCCGGCCCGACATTCCTTGATGACGATGCAGCCTTGTGAGCGCTGCAGCCAATCACAGGCTGCCGCGGCCTCTGCAGCCAATCACAGGCTGCAGAGGCCTCTGCAGCCAATCACAGGCTGCCGCGTCAGAAAAGGTCGGACTGGAGGAAGAAGAGGGACTCGTCAACAAGACAACGACCGGGTACGTATGAAATGCTTTTTATTTTATTTTTAATCAGCAGCCTCTTTTCTCTATCAGTGATTGATAGAGATAAGTGGCTCCCGATTTGTATAATGTTTTTGACCGGGTTCGGTCAAAACGGGTTCGGCCGAACCCGGTGAAGTTCGGATTCGCTGCGAACCGAACTTTACCGGAAGTTCGGACCGAAACCGGGTTCGGTTGTCCCGGTTCGCTCATCTCTATTGTTAAGGCTGGCTTCACACGAGACTGTTTGGTCCATAAAGGACGGAACCTATTTCGGCCGCAATTCCCGGACCGAACACACTGCAGGGAGCCGGGCTCCTAGCATCATAGTTATGTACGACGCTAGGAGTCCCTGCCTCGCTACGGGACAACCCATCCCGTACTGTATTCATGTTTTCAGTACGGGACAGTAGTTCCACGGAGAGGCAGGGTGAACTCCTAGCATCGTACATAACTATGATGCTAGGAGCCCGGCTCCCTGCAGTGTGTTCGGTCCGGGACTTGTGGCCGAAATATGTTTCGTCCTTTACGGACCGAACATGCTCGTGTGAATCCAGCCTAACTGTCATGAGGTGCTAATAGATGGACCGTGAAAACACTGGGTTAGGCTCTGTCCACATCTGCGTTGGGGTCCCGTTCTGATGTCCTGTTGGAGGCTTCCGCTAGAACGGGACTCTGAGCAGACACAAACCGACACCGACGGAAATCAGAGGTTTCCGTCTACATCACCATTGATTTCTCTCGGAACGTCAGAACAGGACCCCAACACAGATGTGAACAGAGCCTTAGTAACATGTTGGCAAAGGCTAGACCAGGAAGGGAAACATAAGGGATAAGCCACTCTTTACCATTAGCCCCCTCTCTTAACAACACCTGACATGTAGATAGGCAGAAGATTCATAGCTAAGTACCAAAATGAGAGAAGCGTGGTTGTGTGTAAGCCGAGGTTAGGGCAGGCAGAGTTCTTGGAGAACGGGTTACTGGACACAGGGCAGACAGCATACAGAATATACATAGTACTGGCTTCAAAAGGACCTATTTCTCAGACTTAGGAGTCACAAGGAGGCTTAAATAGTCAAGAATGCCCAGTCATATGCTGAACATTAATTGCATTTGACATGTGCTGTAAAATGATATAAAATGTAAGCATGTTAATTTAAAACATTTTATTTTATTGTCAATTGAATTTCTATAGTTTCCAAAGTGCTTTCCGAATTCAGACCTGGCTCTCAAGGTATAATATGGCCTCTTTGGCCCAAACAAGTGCAAATTATTCTATTTCTTCAAACATAGATTTCTTTCTTATGATTTACAAGTTGCCTTCAGAACACCTGTCAAGAGAGAGAAATCTGCAGAAAAGGAGCATATTTCACTTCGGTGTTCATATAGCAGTTGGGGCTTAATTATATGCAAGTGCATGATTTGAAAACACATCCATTTTCTGATGTAACAAATTGATCCTTACTATAATTTACGAGACCTTACAAATGTGCTTTCCAGCAGATTTTTATGAACTATAATTTTGATTTAAACTGTCAATCCACTTTTTCTAAAGTACATTTATAGTTGACTTTGGAACTGTAAATAGTAACTTTGGTTTACTTTGCAAATGCTTTATATAGCATTGATTAGTTTTGTGTTCTAAATTATAATGAAATTTAAATGAAATAATAATAATAATGCAATAAGAAATAGTAATAATAAAAGTAATAGCAACAACAACAGAAGTGAACATTTTGGTATAATTATACATATGATATGTTATTATATTTACCCTCTTTAACCCTTCCCGCCGCAGCCCTTTTTCAAATTTTCATTTTCGTTTTTTCCTCCCCACTTTCCAAAAGCCATAACATCTTTATTTTTCTGTCGATATAGTACTATGAGGGCTTGATTCTTGTGGGACGAGTTGCATTTTTTGGTAGCACCATTTATTTTGCCATATAATGTACTAGGAAACAGGCAAAAAATTATTTGTGGGGTAGAAAATGAAAAATACAGCGATTCCTCCATGTTTTTTTGCACGCCGTTTTTATGGAATTCACTGTGCAATTAAAACAACATGTTAACTTTATTCTGTGGGTCAGTACGATTATGGAGATACCAAATATATATAGTTTATTCTATATTTTACTACTTTTACAAGTAAAAACCTAAGTGTAAAAAAGAAAATTTATTTTGTGTCGCCAAATTCCAAGAGCCATAACTTTTTTATTTTTTGTAGTATTTAATAATATCATTTTGGTGTATATGCGACGGTTTGATTTCATTTTATGTAGGAGATTAGGTGACCAAAAAATAGAGAGATTCTGGAGTTTACAATTTTTTTCTTTACGGCGTTCACCGTGCGGGTTAAATAATGATATATTGTAATAGTTCAGACTTTTACGGACGCGACTATACCAATTCTGTTTATTTTTTTTATTTTTTTACTACGCTCTAGGGGGAAAATGGGAAAAGGAGTTTTTTTTAACTTTTAATATTTTAAAACATTTTTTACACAAAAAAAACTTTATTTAACTTATTTTCACATTTTTTATTAGTCCCCCGAGGGGACTTCAACCAGCTATCATTAGATCGCTTGCACGATATACTGCAATACTAATGTATTGAAGTATATCGTGATTATGACAGGCAACTATTAAGCCCTGCCGGAGTCAGGGCTTAATAGGTGCACAAAGATGGCAGACCTGGGGGCCCCCCTCTTTCTAACTATTTAAATTCTGCAGTCGCTATTGACCGCAGCATTTAACGAGTTAAACGAGTTAAACTAGCAGGATCGCGCTCAAGCGCGATGCCGATCGTTACTCTGAAGTGTCGGCTGTAAAAAACAGCCGACACCCGCATCGTAATTAGCGGGTTCACTCCATGAGCCCGCTCCATACTTCTCCATCCGACTTTGGCGTATGGATACGTCAAATGTCAGGAAGCGGTTAATGTAAAACCATCTTGGTGAACCTACAAACATATTATAGGGTATATAAAAATTTAGATAAATGTCAATTCCGCAACAGAGTGCTATAACTGAAATCAATACCTTTGGCAGGAAAGGTCTCTTACTCCAGCAAAATAGATCTGAAGACAACAGCACAGATCTAGGAATGGAGATTATGTTCCTCATGAGAGGAAGACATGTGCCAGAAAACTGGAAGGGAGTTGACAAATGAGGGAGCTTTGGAGTGAAGTTTGGCAGTAGATTTAGCAAGAACATTTCATGGAGGAATCTGATGTACTTTATGCGCAATCTGGACGGCACGTGTAAGATTGTTTACATTGACTGAGATAGCTAATTGGATAGTATGTGTAGTCTTTGTATTACAAATGAGGGAGCTTTGCAGTGAAGTTTGGCAGTAGCCTTAGCAAAACCATGTCATATTGGAATCTGTTGTATGGATACCCTGATCACAATGTTTGAAGCTTCCCTATTCTCTTAACGGATGTTATGGGTAGGGGGCGGACACACCAAATGTGCAAACCCTGCAGCTGCACAGGAGCCCAGTACATTGCATATAAGGGACTGAAACAGTGGCTCACAGATACTGGTGCATGGTTGGAGACACAACGTAGCATGCCATTTAAACTCTTGGAGAGCATGGGGGCACACACAACCCCCCCTACATGGCGGCTCTTCATCGCCTATGTCCATCTTCGATTATGACCAGGAGGAAATAACCTTTTAGGATAGGTAATTATAGAGCAGGTCCCCTAAATACAGACCAGATAAACTAATACAGACCCCAGACGCCTAAATACAGACCCCCTAAATACAGACCCCCGACCTCAAACTAATAGACCCCTAAATACAGACCCCAGACCAGACCCCCTAATCTAATACAGACCCCAGACCAGACCCCCTAATCTAATACAGACCTCAGACCAGACCCCTAAATACAGACCCCTAAATTAAGACCCCTAAACTAATACAGACCCTGGAACAGGCCCCCTAAATACAGACCCCAGATGTCAAACTAATACAGACCCCCTAAATACAGAGCCAGTCCCCTTAAACTAACACAGACCCCTAAATATACAGACCCTAAACCCCTTAAACTGATACAGACCTCAGACCCCTAAATACAGACCCCAGACCCCTTAAACTAATACAGACACCAAATCTCCTAAATATAGACTAGAACCCCTAATTACAGTCCCCAAACTAGGCCCCCTAAATACAGACCCCCTAAAAACACACCCCTTAAACAAATCCATCCCCTTACACTGCAGCTCACCTCAGTCTTCTCTGTGGAATCTTGCTGCTGCTCATGGACCTGCGGTCATGTGACCAGCAGGTCTCTAAACAGTAGTAAGAACTTCAGAGATAAGGTCATGTGACCTTATGTCTAAAGGTCCTTTTGCAGGACGTATACAATGCTGTTTTGTCTCGTTTTTTGCTGCGATTCGCGGCAAAAAAGCAACAAAACTTCATTGTACTTTGGGAGGCCATTGGCACCCTGGGAGCCATGGGCGGCCGCCCAAAACACCATATGATGATCCGCCATTGGTCCCAAGGGATGCTGGCTCAGACTTCCTAGAGGGTTGAAAAGGTTAAGATGCATTATTGCAAATAACAGCTAAAGCCTTAATAGGCTGCAGCAGTCTCCAGGTTGCATACGGTTACAACACCCTTTTTACACCTCCAAGGAATCTAGGAAGTTCGGCATAACAAATGAAAACAGTAACGCAAAGCAAACAAGTAGTGCAAAACCATCTTGTTCAAGTCCACAGGACAGAAAAAACACATGGTGGAAGGGGCTAAATTACCTTATGTAGGGAGGAGACTCTAGTTAATTAGTTTGATTAGTTTTAAAAATGTCATCTGTCCTACTAGTACACAGGGGCAGAAATAACCCAGTATTGTGCTGCTGTAGGATGTAAGGGAATATGAAATTCCTTCAGCTATGCTTGTATCAGAAGGGTACAATGCTAAAAACAGTATTATTTCCAAAAAATGTTTTCGACCATAATTAGAGATGAGTGAGTCGATTCTACACAAATTAAACTAGTTCTGAATTTCTCAAGAATTTTGGATTCACCAAAATTAGACGTTTTTGGGGTTTGTGGCATGTGATTTGCCGGCTTCCATTTCACAGATTAGAAAAAGAATGAGTGCTTACCTCTATTGCCTTGAAGGCAGCCATTCCTAATGCACTGTGATTATACTTCCCTCTATCACAGCCAGTCAAGAAGGATACAGGTGGATGACTCATATCAATTTAATAAACACAACCAGGAAAGGCTACTGGTGGGACACAGTCCTAGAAGACACCAGAGTCAGACACAAGTGTTCAGGGCAATCAGGGGCACTTGTGATTCATGGCAAAAAAAAATCTGACCGAATCTAATCGGACGGACGATTTGACTCGATCAGACACAAAACTTTTTTGAGAAATTCGCTCATCTCTACCCTTAATATAAAATAAACATACTTGATATACATGAGGAATGGCCATAATTTGTCAAGCATTTTTGAGGACTTCTTTTTGAGAAGCCTAAATTTTGTAATCTACCACGGGACGAGGGACAAGTACATTAGGCATGTGGAAGACACTGCTGCAATATTTTTTACATGCACCTTTTTCAGCTGCCCCAATGTCTCCATAGTGATAGCAGACACAGTTACTCATTGCACTTGCTCCACAGCCATGCATGCCTTTTTTATACATATCCATGCTGCTCCTCCCTTCTGCCCTGCTCTGTGCTTGAGTGTTTATTAGTTCTCAGGAACTATCCAAGATCCATACCAGCTAAGAGCACTAGTCAAGATTCACATGTTCCTGTATAATTCACCGATATGTATTTCACTAGAAATCTACCTGTAGATTGCAACCTTCTTTTTGGTCACCACTGATATAGAGGGTATATCACCGGTTGGCCTTGGCATGCGATTCCACTACTTAAGTCTGCAAATTATTTAAAAAACATGAAATCTTGCTATAGCACACCCAATAGTCTCACATTAGGTTGTACAACGTGCCGAGCCCAATGCAGCATCCTAAGTTGCAGTTGATTGAGTGTTTTTGAATGGCATGACACTATTAGGTACATTGTGCCCTCCAATAGAAAACAATGTAAATGTTTTTTATTATACATTTATTCACAGTTATATATTAAAACAAAAAAGTAAAAAAAAATTGTGAAAGTTACATTGTGCAATTTGAGTCAAGCTTGGAGTCACTATTATCTCAGTCCTTGAACCCTCATGTTTGACTTTTTCAACAAATATATAATGTACATATCACATACACCGGTGCCTAAGAAAGTATGCAGCATATGTACACCGTTAACTAACTTTTAAGCTATTTATTTTGGTGAGAAATACGGATTTTTTAAGGTATATTTGCTAGCCATTGGATATTTGATTTCTGGAAAAATAAATAATCTACTGTGTACATTTTTGTTCAATGTTTGCTAAAATCTGCAATAATATTATTAAATTGTCTAGATGCAAATAATGGCAGATAATCAGAAAAATATATCAAACGTAATAAAACATTTCAGGTGTAAAATATCTAAAGTAGTTAAGAAGATAACTTAAACTCAAAATGTCAGAGCTAGTACTATAAAAAGATCCACTGACTGATCTAGGGAATTAATTTGATTTCCGTATATGGACTTGGGAAATATTTTCACTGCTTACGCGTCATGATAGCAGATGGCGTTGTTTTCACATCCTCTATAAAGCACATTACGTTTTTACAGCAGGTTGACCTTGCATGGACCTGTGCCTTCTTCTACCTCAGTAACTATGTAATTGTGTACCTAATGATGTAAATGTAACTACATTATGATTTTAATGTAAAGTCGCTTAGTCAAGCACGTATATACTATATATATATATATATATATGTGTATATATATATATATATATACATACATACATACATACATACATACATAATAGTATATACATACAATATTATTTAAAAAGCATAGGCTCACCTTTGAACCCTATTTTAAAGTATAAATATAAATATTTGCATATGGGGGTTGTATGAGAACAGCTTATGACTAGTAAGCAGATAAAATAAAATAGCATATGATTATTGTTTCTTAAAGGGGTTGCATGATATTAGAAAAACATTGCTGCCTTCTTCCAGGTACTGCCCCATTTCGGGTATTGCAGTTCTGCCCCTATCACTTGAATAGAGAGGACTACAATACCAGACAGAGCTCCCGGGCAAGAGAGGCGCTGTTCCTAGAAGAAATCAGCAATATTTTTCTAATCTAATGCACACTTTTTAAGAAACAAGCCTTATTTGCTAGCTTGATATCATTCATCTTAGTCATAAGCTGTACTTTAATTTCTATGTTCCTTTCACTATTTTGGCCTTTGAATTAACTTTTTATCTAACTATGTTTTAGAGTACTGTCCTCATAATATTAGCCTTTTTAAAAAAAAGTTTAACTGTTCATCTAAAAACCTAAAAAACATATCCAGTTTCTGGTGGTGTTATTGATAAAAAAAAAAAAGGGTTTCCATGGTTTTGGATCTACCATACAGTATGCACAGGTCATTTCTGTTATACATATGATCATGCTAACGTATGTACGTATAAGGGGAACATAAAATATTAGTTTCACTAGATACAGACAGAAAGTATTTACCAATCTCCAGCTTTCTTGACTTTCCAAAATATTCTGTTTAGTTTTCAAACAACAATCTTTGACAGATAAGCGCTATGTTGCTGTGATATTTAGCATGACCCAAAAATATTTTGGAAAAAATAATAATACATAAATCTGTTAATTAAATATCAAGAACAGTATTTGACAATGGTTTGCTAAGAAAGTCTGAAATAATAATGTGTCCTACATTAGTATATTGTAATATATTTGCACTCATTTTTTCCCCTGAAGATAGTTTGAGATGACTTTATTAATTAAGAGATTCTATACAATATTTCAAACCTTCAGGATCTTCTTATGAAGTCAGCTGTCTAATGATGTATTTTAAATCAATAATCTAATTGAGATGTAAGTTATTGTCACTTTATAGCCTAAGGGAAAATGTGCTGAATTCTCCATAATGAGTTCTTAGTGACTTTATTTTAATCATTAAAATACAACAATCATTTATCCAGACTATGGCTTATCAGTTTTACTGTGAGTATATTGAGAAACTAAAGGGGTAATTAAATATCCATACATTATCTATGCTAATCATAGCAATGCTGTTGGAGTATGTTTACACTTAGTTAAGATTGTAAAAAAAGGGGCAGTTTTTTCCCCCCAGAAATAGTGCCATTCTTGTCCATTGACTGTGTCTTGTATTGTTCAGCCTCACTTAAAGGGAATGTGTTGCTAGAATTTTTTTTCTTTTTAGTTAAACAATTATTATTTAAATGATTACACATTGTTTTAATTTTTTTAATTTTTTCACAAGTCAGGAAATATTATAAATTAGATTCTAATTTATAACATTTCCATGTGCTGGCCACTAGAGGGAGCAGTTCCCAAAATTGCAGCATGGTCAATGTGGTAAAGCAATCTCATTGCTTTATGCTGCAAATTTGGGGTAGACACACCCTCTCTAGTGTCCTCACACAATCCCCCCTCCCTTATTCTGGCTAATGCCAAGAGGAGGAGGGGTTTGAATCTTTAAACCTCCTACACTGTGTGCCGCTATTTTCTGAGCGACTGCACAGTGTAGGAGCATTAGATACAGTGCTCAGCAGACAGTATAACATGAACATACACGAACATAATACACACATCACATACATGAACATGAATTACCTTCGCCTCCACTCCTATTCCTTGCGCCTTTGCTTCCTTGAACATATGGCCGGAAGTCGCGGCTAGAAGTCGTCATCTTACTGTCCAGCAGTGGCTTCCAGTCCACATCAAAATGGCTTCATTTTGGTCTGTGTGGGAGAGGCGCATGCGCCGTTTCCACGCAAACGACGTACACTTCAGAGAATGGAAGGCTCCCATTCGCATTCTCTATGGGGTTGTATGTGCAGTATTCCATCTCTGTATGTGTCGTTAATGGACACATACAGAGATGAAAAAAAAATGGCAGCCCCCATAGAGAAATAAAAGTAAGTACAAAAGTAAAAAGTTGAACACGAGAATACAAATAAATAACATTTATGTTAATATCATATTAAAAGCAATATGATAAAAAAGTGAAACTCCTATATTATATAGGTTCATTACGCACAGAGTGATCTATTTCCAGCATGTTTTTCTTTTAATGTTGATGATTGTGGCTAACAGTTAAAGAGGCTCTGTCACCAGATTATAAGTGCCCTATCTCCTACATAATCTGATCGGCGCTGTAATATAGATAACAGCAGTGGTTTATATTTTGAAAACGGTAATTTTTGAGCAAGTTATGAGCAATTTTAGATTTATGCAAATTAGTTTCTTAATAGACAACTGGGCGTGTTTTTACCTTTTTACCAACTGGGCGTTGTACAGAGGAGTGTATGACGCTGACCAATCAGTGACCAAACAGCGTCATACACTTCTCATTGTTACAGTGTGATTGTGCAGTGAAAGAAGCTGGGCTGGAACAATGAGAAGTGCAGGACGCTGATTGGTCTCTGATTGGTCAGCATCATACACTCCTCTGTACAACACCCAGTTGGTAAAAAGTAAAAACACGCCCAGTTGTCTATTAAGAAACTAATTAGCATAAATCTAAAATGCCTCATAACTTGCTCAAAAATTATCGTTTTTCAAAATAAAAACCACTGTTGTTATCTACATTTCAGCGCCGATCAGATTATGTAGGAGATAGGACACTTATAATCTGGTGACAGAGCCTCTTTAACTCTGGACATGATATAACACAGTGGACCAACACCAGCAGATGACATGGCCCCCAAACCATCACTGACTGTTGAAACTTTACACTGGACCGCAAGCAACTTGGATAGATGCCTCTCCACTCTTCCTCCAGACTCTGGGACCTTGATTTCCAAATGAAATGCAAAATTTACTTTCATCTGAAAGCAGGACTTTGGACACTAAGCAACAGTGTTGGTCAACTGTGTTATATCCAATCCAGAGTCAATTCAGCCGTCTACCAGGACATTTTGGAAATGCTTCCCTCTGCTGACAAGCTTTATGGAGATGCTGATTTCATTTTCCAGCAGTATACTGTCACTGGCTCAAATGCCTTAAAGGGACTAATGAAACAAATAAAATAAAAAAAATAACGTTTTCAGTAGTGTACCATCAAAAAAATATTGAAAGTTCCAAAAAAAAACTTTTTCCATTTTTTCCCTAAAGTAATGTTAAAAAAAATAAGTTAAAACAACTGGTATCTCCACGTCCATAAAAGCCTGAACTATTAGAATATAGCATTATTTAACCTTCTTGGTGAAAAATTAAGTGAAAACTCCTCCATTGTAACACACTACACCCAGGAAACTAGCGCAGACGCACAGGCGGAGGTTGAATGACATGTCTTGTCACCGGCTACAGTGGCCAACCCCTTTATGATCCTGAGCTCAGTGCAAAATCTATAGCAGGGCCACAATTAACTATGTACCAATTCACTCTTCTCATGTGGCAAAGGAGCCTTTGTGCCCCCTAAGGTACCAGGGTCAAGGTGTAACTATTCTTATGTCTAATGAAAAAATCTGTCTCTTACTATATACCAGTGCTGCATTAAGCGTTTTTAGTTCTCTATGATTAAATCTCCTATTATGAATATTATGAAAATGTACATCAGGAAAAGGCAAAGAAATTGAAAGCATAAATGCATAAATTGTGCTTCCCTGGTGACACCATAGGTGCCCACATACTCTACCTAACCCTCGTTCCAGCCCTGTAAGTATGTACTGTGCCTCCTTTTAGAATTCACTTTTGGTTTTGGCTGGAATAGTTAAAAGGTTTCACCACTTTGGACAAGTCCGTTAACAATAAGCTCATCACCTGCTAGGACTTTAGACATCCACTGTAATCTGTTGGTAAACCTTACAGTACTGGGTGTATTTTCCTGCAGTGTCACGACGTTGTGCCCTTTCAAATTAATGGGTTGTTTGTGTAATGTAGGACAGGGCAGAACAGGTCCTCCAGAGGGAGAGATGCGTTTTGTAGCCACTCTCCATTCTGCCCAGGAGATGAAAATTCTGGATAGATAGATAGATAGATAGATAGATAGATAGATAGATAGATAGATAGATAGATAGATAGATAGATAGATAGATAGATAGATAGATAGATAGATAGATAGATAGATGTAACACAAGAGTATGGTGCCATATTAATGTCATGTGATAATTATTCTGCCTCATAATTATGTTGTAACAATATTCAGTTATTGTAAAATTAGTAATCAGGCATTAGGGTCAAAAGAAGAACATTAACCTGTTTAAAAACATTTCTCTAAATAAGCCAAGAACAATGACAACACTAGTCTGAGAGTCACTGTGGGCTTTCTGTCTAGCCTACCTGCTTGACATATATAGAGAATGTAACCCATTAGTCCCCAATCCCAGTGGGCTCATGTTTTTCCAGGTGTTCCTGGTGACTACTTCAGCCTTGAACAGTGGTGTTAATTTTGCTATGCTTTCTGACTTGAAGTCTTTTTAAAAAAAAATCTAATCCGCTAATGCGCATCTGTAAGAAACTTTCATACAGGTACTGTACATGTACGATTTTTCATCCCCAAACATTGCTGTTTTTACTGTTTTAATATGGTGCGCATTAGGCAGATATAACACGGAATTTTAGTGCAATTGAAGCGCCATATTATGCTCTACTTTTCATACAGTCATTTCATTGATGTCAAAAATAGGTTTGGAGGCTTTCCTTAGTAACAGAGAACTATCTGTATTACTACCTGAGATAGGTCATTGATTCAGGTATTTATTCTGATTTCCAAACTTGGAACTGGGAAGAATTATTTTTACATGAGAATAAGTGGAAACTGCGTCATAGCATTATTTTTGACTCTGTAAGAACATAGATTGAACCAGATGAAATGATTTCTGCCTTACTGACTATGTTACTATGTCTAGAAAAGTGAAAGGACGACCAGTAAAAAGATAAAGAAAACTTTTTTTCTGGAAAAGCAAGAAGAATCTGAAGACCCAAACAGAAGACATGATATTCTCAGCAAACACACCATTCAAACCATTGTCAGAAAATGGAAGTGACTTCACGGTAAGAATGCATATAATCCAGCAATACTTTAATTGTTTTGGACCCTACAATAATGATTCACTTTCATCACTTAGGGTATGTTCACACACAGTGACCAAAATACGTCTGAAAATACGGAGCTGTTTTCAGGCGAATACAGCACCTGATTTTCAGACGTTTTTTTTAACGTAATTTACAACCGTTATTAGAGCTGTTTTTCAATGAAGTCAAAGAAAAACGTCTCCAAAAACGTCCCAAGAAGAGACATGCACTTCTTTTTCGCGGCGTCTTACGCACCGTATTTTGACATCGACGCGTAAATTTAAGGCTCGTGGGAACAAAACACCGTAAAACCCATTGAAAGCAATGGGCAGATGTTTGTAGGCATATTAGGGGTGTTTTTTCAGGCGTAATTCGTGGTGTAAAACGCCCGAATTACATCTGAAAACACTGCGTGTGAACATACCCTTAAAGAGGATATGTCATCTATATTCTGAAGCATCGTTTCTTAGAGCTCTGCATTGTGCCGTTCCTCTGTTACTTGATAAAGTCCCTATGAGGTTTGAAACATTGCAAGTTTATATGCTTGGTGAATAAATACCAACACTCTTTTGAATACTGGTGTGCTGCAGTTCCTCTCATTTTCTACTTTGTTCCTCTGTTACTGTTATTCTCTTTTGGAATATATTGACAAATTGGCCCTATACACTTCAACTCCTCTATACTGTCTAATCAGTGCTGGCAATAATATACCCTTTAGACAAGGGAATGGTAACTCTGAGTAGTCAATTAATTCATACATTTTCAGGAGGAATAACAGAGCAACGGCACAATGCAGAGTTTGAAGAAGATGCATTGCTATTTCAATAAATAGGGTCAGAAATGCTTGAAATTAAAGGGGTTGTCTGGTCATGCGGTTGTTTTTTTTTATTGCGGATGACCAATCCACAGGATAGGTCATCAGTATGTGATCGGTGGAAGTCATCAGTATATGATCAGTGGAGGTCTGAAACCCAGACACCGCACCAATCGGCTGCCTCCAGCACCGTAAGTTATGCAGTGATTCGGTGCTGGAAGCAGAAGGCTCCGTACACTGTATATCGGCTATGCTGAGTTACTGCTGCTCTGCTCTTATTCAAGAGAATAGGAGCAGAGCTGCAGTACTGCAGCACGGCCGCCATACAGTGCACTGAGCCTTCTGCTTCCAGCACCGAATCACTGCATAACTTACGGTGTCCAGAAGGCAGCCAGAACAGCTGTTTGGTGCAGGGTCCTGGTGTTGGACCCCCACCGATCATATACTGATGACTATCCTGTGGATAGGTCATCAGTGTGAAAAACTGCCCCATGCCCAGACAACCCCTTTAAACATAAGACCAAGAATCACAAATATATAATTATTTACTATAAGTGTCCACTAGTAAGATTTCCATCTTGTTACTAAACGAGCATTTAATGTACAGAATTGATTTATGTAGTCCATTGCTTCAGCCTTTGCTGACAAGGATGTGTACTGCTAGTGATGATCTGTCTCAATGTTCACTACAGTGCATTATGCTTAAAGAGCAATAATTTTACTTTGAAGATGACAGCGGATTTGCTGTGAATTGTTATGTATAAAGACAACCTTATTATATCAAGCTTATTCTTACTGTTGTACAGATATAAAATGATAGACATAGGAGCCTAATATACTCATCACCCACAATGCACACATACAGACATGCATATTGCAGGAATATTTTGTTTTTCATCATTTGTTCCAGCTATTTATACTGCACCTGCGAACAGACAAATATATTTTGACATTCTTGTTGTTGAAAAGCCTACTTCAAGATGATTGTCATTACAAAAATATGTTCAAATGCGCAGCTTTGAATTACCAGATGGAAATGTAATTCTATCTTACTGTACTGTTCAAACGTCTAGCATATGTTTGTTTCACAGAGGGATGAAAAGGAAGAAGCAACCCCTTTTTGGATGAACATCTACCATTGTTTACTTTGGCTGCTAGAGTGAAAATAAGGTGAAAATGATGAGGATTCTGCTATATGACATTTATCATCAGAAATTATATAAAAATTATATGTAAAATTATATATCAGCGAGACCTTCCTGGAGAACCAAACCTTATTATACTATATTATAAAGTTAGAAGATTATGTAAATACAATATTAAAATGGATAAAAAAACACATATCCTAAATGTAGTGTGCAATAGGTATAATTAAAATTCTACTGTACAGGCATGGGTAAATTAAAGTCTTGCAAACATAATATATTAATTTGTTGGCAGTGGTGAGGCTTGGTGTATGGTAGGTATGGCCATAAGTATGGGAACACCTCACCATCACACCTATGCAAACTTGTTAGACATCCCATTTCAAAATCAAGGGCATCAATCTGGAGTTGGTCCTCCTATAACAGCCACTACTCTTCAGGGAAGGCTTTCTAGCTGCCACTTGGCGTTGTGCAGGACCGACTGCCCACCTGGCAGTTCTGGAAAATGCTAGATGGGCTGGTGTCGGCAGTGGGCCGATCACATCTTCATCTCTGAGAGGCTTTTGTAGCTTCTCCACCTCAACTCTGACCTGTCTCTGCATGCTACAGGGTCAGTCACTTAGCCAACGTAGTCTCCTCTTCCCCTGACCTCTCTCTCTGCATCAGGGGAAAACATACCGCAAATTCAGCAGGTGCACAGGGGCTTCAAGGGGTGGGAAGTACCTCTCTATCACAGATAGATTAAAAAGCAGAAGCTAAGTTAGCAATGGACTAAAGTCTTGATTTTTTTATAGAAAGTTGCGATGTCCGAAGGGACGTGGCTTAATCGCAAAGTGTACAAGGCTAACCTGACTCAAGGGCAAGGTTTTGTTGCAGCTTGTAGGTATTCTTCCAGGGTTTACCAATTGGAAGAAAAGAGGCCTGGTAAGTTTCACTGATTGATGTGTAACGTAAGTGGTCAATGTGTGCTATATGCTGTATGTGTGTGTGTGTGTGTGTGTGTGTGGTGTGTGCATGGTGCTTATGTGTCATGTGCGCTGTCTGAGTGGTGCGCGTGCTGCATGTGTCCTATGTGTGTGTGACTTGTGTCAGGGGTGAATGTAATGTGTAAATTACACTTTGGCGTTCCATGTGTGAGTGGTACATGTCACATGCATTCTGTGTCCTACATTTGAGTGGTGCTTGTACGTAATTTGTCCCATGAGTAAGTGCTGCATATGCATCATGTGTCATGGTTATGGGTGGTAAATGTGCAGCATGTATCCTGGGTGTGGGTGGCGTGTGTTCAGCATATGGGTGGCTTGTGTGCAGCATGTGGGTGGCACATGTGCAGAATATGTACAGTGTTGTGAGTGGCACATGTGCATTCCTTAATTACATAGACATATATATATATATATATATATATATATATATATATATATATATATATATATACATTATATATATAAAGAATGAAAGATGTCTTGAGGTTTTTACTGTATTGGGGGCAACTTGCCATTCTATATTGGCATTCTCTTGGCTGTTCTGTACAACTATTAATACTACCGATGTTTGTCTACAGAGCTTGCATGACTATGTGCTTGATTTTTTATACCTGTTTGCAATGGGTATGGCTGAAGCACATGAGATTAATTATTAGGGGGGTAGTCCACATTCCTTTTTCCTATATTGTATATGTAATTAGAGGTGCCTTAATGAATTTGACAAGTTTAGTTAACTTTGGCAATTTGACCATATTGACACAAAGTGTATAATTCAAGCTGAAACAGGAGAACAGAAAAAAAGGGAGTAGGAGTTAAAATTGAGAAACCACATTAATTTCCCAATTAAAGTGTACAGAGACTAAAAAGGAAATGCAGCTTAATTTTTCAGGTTCATTGCCCAACTTATCCGTGTGTTAGCTACGTATTGACGCATTTATCTAAAAAATGTGTGCACAAATATGTGTTTAAATTAGTAATTTTGTGTAGAGTGAATCGCATAGCCCTGTTTAATGGATCAAAGGCAAAGCAAATTTTATTTTTATTATTCTCTCATCTTAAGTATTAATGATTCAAAAGATTCAGTAAAGGAGGGGGAAAGCTGAATATCATTTTGATATCAGCAATACCAAAAGCAACATCCAGGACACAGTCCATTAACAACTGGTGAGGTGATGCTCTGTGTTTGATAACTGTGTTTTAATTAAATTTACCATAACCAATTTGTCATACATTGTATATTTAAGGGTTTTAAAGGGGTTGTCTACTTTGGACAACCTTGACTTGTTTAAAAGGTTTATTGGCAATAAACTGACCACAAAGTTTCCTCTTGCTAGGACCCGCAGTGATCAGCTGTAATCTGTTAGAGAATCTGACAGTAAGTGTGTAGATATTCTGTAAATTTTTATTTTAACTATTTTATTGTTTTGTCTGTTGGTAAGGAAATTATGTACAAAATTCATGATTTTACCGAAGAGCCTAGCCATAATGACTAGAGATGAGCAAATTGATTCTACAAAAATTAAATTGATCCAGAATATCCCAAAAGTTTTGAACAAAATCAAAACTTTTGAGGTTCACGGCACACTGACCGCGGCAAAATGGTGGCTTCTATTTTAAAGATTAGAAAACGAATCACATGACCTCTGGCGAGCTTCCCCTTAATGCTCTGCAAGCAGCCTTCTCAAAACGCACTGCGGTTATTTAACTTTACCCATATGTTGCTGTCACTTTGACATTACTAATGTTGGCTTTTTGTTAAATAACTTGAAGGGGGTTGGATAAAGTCCTAGAAGATATCAGAGAGTCAGACACAACTTTTCAGGGCATTCGAGGCATCTGTGTTTTGCAGCTAATTTATTTGGATCAAATCGATTTGAATCGATCAAATCTGGCATGGAACTGTTTTCTGCAAAGTCGCTCATCTCTAATATTGACTTATTCCAAAGCTCTATTGCCTATCATCACTAGCATGGGCAGATACCCGAAACAATTGAATGGTTCCTATATTGATTAGCAGCCAGCTGAAGATACTAAACTTAAAGAGGACCTTTACTGCCTTTGCTTCAGGTATAGTTTAAACCTGCTACAGTATGTTCCATTAGAAAACCCTCTATCAAACGACAAAATAATTTGCTACTATGCATTTATCTAATTCCTGTCATTGCTCAAAAACAATCCTGAGGATAATTGACTATAAAATATGCGGCAGTATGCTACTACGAAAAGCCAGATGGAAACATAACATATTGTTACATAATGTACAAAGTCTAGCATATGTTCCCCCCTAAAAAAACAACAACTCTATTCTTTTTTTTTTTTTGATGAGCATTTACTGTTGCTTAATCAGTTTTCTTGACATTTACATTCTGCCGATTCTTTAAAGTTACATTATTTTCACTTTAAAATAACTTATTTATGTGATACATTCGTTTTTTGTTCTGTTGTAACGTTAAAGGGCATATGAACATTTGCAAGCATTCCTTTGCAAAAAGACTTAACGACATGCATCTTAACGTTTTGTGTATACAGCTCCTATGTGAACCAGGTTGATGCAGCTACTGTTCCATGGCTACAGACTATAAACAAAGGCTTTGTGTCATCTGATCTAGCAGTCATATATTATTCCCTTGAGCACTTACTCCTGAGCACTTCTAATGTGGTCAGAACAGATTAGTGTTATTCACACACGGCATGTTATATATCCCTAAGGGGAACTTCTCTACATTTTATCACAGCAATCACATCTTGCATAGTAATGTCAGTGTGATAGAAGAAGGAGGGGTTACAAAGGCACCAGGCTTCAGCATTAAAATAAGGTAGGGGGAAGCAGAGAGCTTGCCTCACGGAGGATGTGCACTTGTTCTTTAAAAGCAACATGTCAAAGAAAGCCGATCTTGAAAATAAGAGAGGCAATGCAAAAAAACAAAACAACAAAGTGAAACTTGAACCGTAATATATAAAAAACATTTTTTTCCCCATGATATAGGTGTGCATACCTTGTAAGACATAGAGTGATTGTGTAACTTTTAGTAGCTAAGAGTAACTAATTGCAATATTGAGTAACATTGTAAAGATGAATATATATACATATATATATATATATATATATATATATATATATATATATATATATATATATATATAAAATCGAAGAAACCACGGCACTCCGTATAGAAGGGTGCTCGGGTAGGGTTCAACTCCGTAGTATTTTGGAAGAAAACCTGGCACTCCAAAAATTCTTTGGTTTTGAAAAATAATTTTATTTGCAATCCACAGACTTAGACAATGTGACATTTCGGTCATAATTACAAGACCTTTTTCAAACAGTCTGTAAAATGAATAACAACGTTTTTTCTATTAACAACCAATAACAACATTCATGTCATCGCCATCAAAAATTAGAATTTTAGCTAATATGAAAATAATCATATCAATATAAACAAATGTTCTACATACTGCATTATATATGATCAAAAAATGTAACAAAACTACTCATATGTTATAGATATTGAGAATCATATCTTATTATACATAGGAAACGAATATGAGCACCATTCATTGGAATAAGTTGTATACTGTAACAAAATACTTTTACTGCTGCATGGAAAAAATAGAATAAAAAAATAAAAAAATAAACATAGGTATGAGTCAGCCTTTGCCGTATTGCGTTTAGTATGAACAACATGTGCTGCGCTGTCCTGCAACGTCCGCCGCTAGCAAGGAAATGAGCGCTGCTCATTCATATCCCTCAAGGTTTTTAAACAGTGAGCCGATCACATGATCGGCAGCTGGGTGTAATTATCGTGAATACTTTCCCTCCTGTGTTGTCAAGTAATACAAGGTATCAACAGAAAGGCAATAGCTGGAAATGACAAACTATTAGGGCATGACCAGACGTAGCGGAATTGCTCTGGAATTCCGCTGCGGACAGTTTCTCCATTGCCTTCCACAGCTTTGTGGTTGGGTTCGTTTACACGTTGCGAACAATTCCGCTGCGGAGCATAGGCTGCGGTGCGGAATTTGGTGTCCGCAGCATACAATGGTTGTTGCGGACGTGTAGCGGACTTGTTGCGGACTCATTGCGGAATTTCTCCATTTACTTCAATGGAGAGTCAATATTCCGCAATGAAGTCCGCAGATGTTATGTGTGCTGCGGAGCGTATTGGTTTTAAAAGTTATAAGTGACATAAACAAGAACTGCTTTTTTTCCTATAATAAGTCTTTTATTATAGGAAAAAAATGAACACGTAAAAAAAAAAGTACACATATTTGGTATCACCGCGATCGTATCAACCCCATCTTTAAAACTATAATATTATTTTTCCTGCACGGTGAACACCGCAAATAAAATAAACGAAAAACAATGCCAGAATCACTATTTTTTGGTCACCACCCCTCTCAAAATATACAATAAAAAGTGATCAAAATGTCGCATGTATGCCAAAATGGTACCAATACAAACGACATCCTGTCCCGGAAAAAACAAGCCCTTACACAGCTTTTTTGACTGAAAAATAAAAAAGTTATGGCTCTCAGAATATGGTGACACAAAAAATAGTTTATTTTATAAATAAGTTATTTTATTGCGCAAACGCTGCAAAATGTAAAAATAATGTTATACATATGGTATCGCCGTAATCGTATGGACCCGCAGAATAAAGTATAATGGTCATTTATAGCCCAGGGTGAAAGCCGTAAAAAATAAATAAAAAACATTGTCAGAATTGATGGTTTTTGGTCACCTTGCTTGATGAAAAATTTAATAAAAAGTGATCAAAAAAAAATCGCATGTACCCCAAAATGGTACCAATGAAAACTACAGATTGTCTTGCAAAGAATAAGCCCTCACACGGCTCCGGTGGTAAGAAAATAAAAAAAGTTCTGGCTCCCAGAGTATAGCGATGCAAAATGTGCAGTGTTCCAAAAGCGGATAAGATCGGGCGCCATTTATCAGTGCGACACTGGCCACATATCTGCAGATTATTATTTATTTATCCAATTATTATACCCTCTTATTATGCCCCTGATGTACTCTGCCCAGCCTACATGTACCCCCACATTATAAACTGAAATACCAGCAAAACGCCAGAGCTACTACCAAGCTAAATCTGTGCTCCAAAAGCCAAATGGCGCTCCCTCCTTTCTGAGCCCTACTGCGTGCCCAAACAGCCGTTTACGTCCACCGATATGGCATCGCCATACCCAGAAGAACCCCGTTAATATTTTATTTGTGGTATTTGTGGCACAAACTGGGCACAACATAGAGTGCACTAAAATGGCACATCAGTAGAAAATTTTAATTTTCACTTTGCACCCTCCGCTGCGCATGAAACCTTTCGCGCACCATGACTTAATAGCATGTCGTGGTGTGGGGGGTGATGTATGAAGCGTCTCAATCACTTAGTCCATGCCATATGCTGCGGGTGTCAGCTGTGTATTACAGCTGACACCCGGGACTAATGGACAGAAACAGTGATCGCGCTGTTACAGGAGCATGTCAAAATGACAATATACTGCAATACATTAGTATTTCAGTGTATTCTACCAGTGATCTAATGATCGCTGGTTCAAGTCTCCTATGGGAATTAATACAATTTGTAAAAACAAAAGTAAATAGTTATTATTAGTGGAAAAAATTGAATAAATATTTAAAGTCCAAAAAAACAACCTTTTCACATTTTTTCTCTAAAGTAATGTAAAAAATAAAAAAAAATCACAAAATTGGTATCGCTGCGTCCATTAAAGTCCAAACTATTACAATATACCATTATTTAACTTGCACGATGAACGCTGTGAAAAATAAAGAATTTAAAACGGCAAATCCGCTGTTTTTTGGTCACCTTGGTTCTAACAAAAAATTTAATAAAAAGTGCTAAAAAAAGCTCATCCTGCAAAAAATAAGCCCTCACAACGCTCTATTGACTGAAAAATAAAAGCGTTATGGCTCTCGGAAAGTGGGGAGGGAAAAATTAAAAAGAAAAAGCAAAACATGGATCAGTCCGGAAAGGGTTAATTACTTTCTAAAGCATTTATGACCACATGTGGGGTATAGCCGTACTCGGGAGAAATTTCTTTACAACTATTCGGGTGCTCTTTCTCCTTTATCCTTCGTGAAATTGAAAAAATTCTACATTTTAGTGGAAATAATGTTGATATTAATTTTCACGGCCTAATTCTAATAAATTCTGCAAAAGACGTGTGGGGTCTAAATGCTCACTATACCCCTAGATAGATTCCTTAAGTGGTGTAGTTTCCCAAATGGGGTTACTTTTGGGGGGCGTCCACTGTTTTGGTCCCTCGGGGGCTTTGCAAATTCGACATGACACCCAAAAACTATTACAGCTAAATTTGAGCTTCAAAAGCCAAATAGTGCTCCTTGCCTTCTATGCCCCGCTGTGGGTCCAAAAAGCATTTTATTACCACATATGGCGTATTTACGTAATCGGGAGGAATTGTTTTACAAATGTTGGGGTGCTTTTTCTCTTTTATTCCTTGTAAAAATTAAAAATGTCTACGTTTTTCAGCAAAAAAGTCGATTTTTACCTTTACAGACTAATTCCAATGAATTCAGCAAAACAACTGTTTGGTCAAAATGCTAACTTTACACCAAAAAAAATTCCTTGAGGGGTGTAGTTTCCAAAATGGGGTCTTTTTTGCGGGGTTTCCACTATTTTGGTTCCTCCAGTGCATTGTAAACGCGACACGGCACGGAAAACTATTCCAGCAAAATCAGAAATCCAAAATCCAAATGGCGCTCCTTCCCTTCTGAGCCCTGCTGTGGGTCCAAACAGCAGTTTATTACCACATATGGGGTATTGCTATAATCGGAAGAAATTGCTTTACATATGTTGGGGTGTTTTTTCTACTTTATTCCTTGTAAAAATAAAAAATGTTGATGTTTTTTTCAGAAAAAAAGTAGATTTTCATCTTCACATACTAATTCAAATTTAGAAAAAAAAACTGTGGGTTCAAAATCCTAACTATACCCATAGATAAATTCCTTGAGGGGTGTAGTTTCCAAAATTGGGTAACTTTTGGGGGGTCTTTACTGTTTTGGTACCAGAAGACCTATTCAAACCTAACATGGTGCCTAAAATATATTCTAAAAAAAGGAGGCCCCAAAATCCTCTAGGTGCTCCTTTGCTTCTGAGGCCTGTGTTTAAGTCCATTACCGCACTAGGGCCACATGTGCGATATGTCTAAAAACTGCAGAATCTGGGCAATAAGTATTGAGTTGCATTTCTTGGGTAAAACCTTCTGTGGTACAGAAAAAATTTATTACAAATTAATTTTCAAAAAAAAAAAATGAAATTTGTACATTTCACCTCTACTTTGCTTTAATTCCTGTGAAACGCCTAAAGGGTTCAATTATTTTCTGAATGCTGTTTTGAATACTTTGAGGGGTGCAGTTTTCAAAATGGGGTGATTTATGGGGACTTTCTAATATAGAAGGCCCTCAAAGCCACTTCAGACCTGAACTGGTCCCTGAAAAAATAGGCTTTTGAAATTTTCTTGAAAATATGAGAAATTGCTGCTAAAGTTCTAAGCCTTGTATCGTCCTAGAACAATAAAAGAATGTTCAAAAAATGATGCAAACATAAAGTAGACATATGGGAAATGTAAACTAGTAATTATTATTTGTGGTATTACTATCTGTTTTACAAGTAGATACATTTAAATTTAGAAAAATGCAAATTTTTGCTAATTTTCTCTAAATCTTGGTGTTTTTTACAAATAAATATTAAATTTATCGACCAAATTTTTTCCCTAACATAAAGTACAATATGTCACGAGAAAACAATCTCAGAATCACTTGGATAGGTAAAAGCATTCCGGAGTTATTACCACATAAAGTGACACGTCAGATTTGAAAAATCGGGTGAAAGGAGTGAACAAAGGGAACTCGATAAGAAGATTTTGAAGTCCTAAAATATATCTACATCCCCATTGGACCTCAATGGTGTATGTGGGTATCGCGGTCGGAAGACAGCTCGAATAATGCAGGAGATTGTTGCGATCAGTCACCTTAACAAAAAGGTCTGTAGATAAAGATCCATCTTCATCTTTAATAATAGAGGTATCCAAGAAATCAATCTAGTGCAAATCATGATGAATGGTGAACTGGATACCTCTATTATTAAAGATGAAGATGGATCTTTATCTACAGACCTTTTTGTTAAGGTGACTGATCACAACAATCTCCTGCATTATTCGAGCTGTTATCCGACCGCGATACCCACATACAACATTGAGGTCCAATGGGGATGTAGATAAGATTAAGTCTCCATAATCTTCATATCGGGATCTTTTGTTCACTCCTTTCACCCGTTCGCTTATAAGGTGCATAGAATCATACACCAGCACTGGCCGATTCTGATGAAAAGCTATCCTTTAGTTAAAGAATTTAAAGAAACATTCTTACCTTGCTTTTTTAGCCCCTAAAATTTGAGAGATAAGTTGGTTAGAGCGGATGATGGTTCAGTGAACAAAATTCCAAAAGAGAGTTTTTTTAAAACTCAGAAAAGGGGCACTTTTCCCTGTTTACACTGTTTACAATGTTTTAATATCACTAAAGGGGACATCCTTTGTCTGGTAAAGCATTTGATATTAAAGGGTATTTTACCTGTGATTCGTCTCATGTTGTATATGCGATTAAATGTCCATGCAGTCTCGTATATGTTGGTGAGACTACCCAACATATACGAGACTGCATTTCTCAACATAAATCTACCAGTAGGTGTAAGAACTTGTTGTTGCCAGTACCATTTCATTTTAATAAGATGGGACATACAGTTGCACATTGTCTAAGTCTGTGAATTGCAAATAAAATAATTTCTCAAAACCAAAGAATTTTTGGAGTGACTGAAACGTCACATTGTCTAAGTCTATGGATTGCAAATAAAATTATTTTTCAAAAACAAAGAATTTTTGGAGTGCCTGGTTTGCTTCCAAATATGTATATATATATATATATATATATATATATATATATATATATATATATAAATTTATTATTTCCTTACAATGGCACCTATCAGGGGGTGAGATAGTTAGCCAGTAAGTAAACAGTAAGGCCCCATGCACACGTCCGTGCAGTATTTACGGTCAGTGAATACTGCAAGGACGGGCCGCAGAGGCTCATCCGCATTTGCGGACCAAACTCAGAGTAATAAGTATATGAGCATGGTCCGTAGATGAGAAAAATAGGACATGTCCTATTTTTTGCGACTCATTTCTACGGCCTGGACACACACCCGTATATATGGGAAGGTGTCCGTGGCCGATAGAAATTAATGTGTCAGTATTTTATCCTCAATTACAGATCCGTTAATGCGGATAAAAACTACTGACGTGTGCATGAGGCCTTAGTTCTTAAAGTTGATGTGTTGGAAGCAGGAAAAATGAGCAAGTGTAAAGATCTGGGTGACTTTGACAAGGGCCGAATTGTGAAGGCTAGATGATTGGGTCAGAGCATCTCCAAAACGGCATGTCTTGTGGGGTGTTTTCGGTATGCAGTGGCTAGTACCTATCAAAAGTGCAAAAATCTAAGAAAAGACAACTGGTGAACCAGCGACAGGGTCATGGTCACCCAAGGTTCATTAATGCGCGTGAGGAGTGAAGGCTAGCCCGTCTGGTCTGATAATAAACAGAAGTGCTACTATAGCACAAATTGCTGAAAAATGAATGCTGGCTATGATAGAAAGGTGTCAGAACAGACAGGGCAGTCAGAGTGCCCACCGCCAAAAGCACTGACAATAGGCATGTGAACATCACAACTGGACCATGAATCAATAGAAGAAGGTGGCCTGGTCTGGTGAATGATGTTTTATTTTACATCGCGTGGACGGTCAGGTGTGTTTGCATCTTTTACCTGTGGAAGAGATACACCAGGATTCTGCTGGGAAACTTTGAGTCCTGGAATTTATGTGGATGTTACTTTGACACATACCACCTACAGTAATATTGTTACAGTCTAAGTGCACCCCTTTATGTGTTGCCTAATGGCAGTGGCCTATAATAAATGTTGCATGTACATGCAACTCTGAACAGTCGCACAACGGGTTCATATAAGTAGAATTCTCCTTTAGGCTGGGTTCACACGACCTATTTTCAGGCGTAAACGAGGCGTATTATGCCTCGATTTACGCCTGAAAATAGGGCTACAATACGTCGGCAAACATCTGCCCATTCATTTGAATGGGTTTGCCAACGTACTGTGCCGACGACCTGTCATTTACGCGTCATCGTTTGACAGCTGTCAAACGACGACGCGTAAATTAACTGCCTCGGCAAAGAAGTGCAGGGCACTTCTTTGCAATGTAATTTGAGCCATTCTTCATTGAACTCAATGAAGAGCAGCTCAAGATTTACGAGCGTCTCAGACACCTCGCATAATACGAGGAGGAGCTTTTACGGCTGAAACGAGGCAGCTGTTTTCTCCTGAAAACAGTCTGTCATTTCAGCCGTAAAAGCCTCTCACCGTGTACACATACACTTAATGAACAACAGCACAGCCATGTAATTCAATTGTCTTTATGAACAATAACCTTAAAATAGATTTTCAAAGTTATTCAGAAGATGTCAGAGTGTTTTGATATGGCATTCTTTACAAAAATCACACCATTACATTTTAGAATTTAAGATACACTGGATTTCTCAATCACTTGTTTGGGAAGTCCTAAAAAATATGTAAAGGTCAAGTGCTGCATTCTTCACACTTTATTCTGTTTTCACAGTTGCTGCATTAAAAGACAGTTTACAGGTTTGAGAAGACCACTCAGTTAAATTCTAGTAATACTGAGACAATACCATAAGCCACTAAAGCAAACTAATGCTTCATTGATGTGTATGGAACTTATCATAGACATGTCACATAGTGATTTAATCACTGCTTTGTTATACATTCTTTCAGTGAACACCTGATAAGTAGTTCAGCAACACCTTTTTTTCATCAAAAGTCTAGCACCCAATACTAAAATTGCGCATATTGGATGTTCTGTGTTTTGACCAGCCAACATGAATACTCTTAGGGTATGTGCACACAACCTCTTTTCAGGCATAATGGAGGCGTTTTATGCCTCGAATTACCCCTGAAAAGACTACTCCAATATGTCGGCAAACATCTGCCCATTGCTTGCAGTGGGTCTTACGATGTTCTGTGCAGACGAGCTGTCATTTTATGCGTCACTGTCAAAAGACGGCGCGTAAAATTACGGCCGCATCAAAGAAGTGCAGGACACTTCTTGGGACGTAATTGGGGCCGTTTTTCATTGACACCAAAGAAAACCAGCTCCAATTACGTCCGTAAAAGACGCCGCGAAAAACGCATGCACTTGTAAAAACGTCTGAAATTCAGGAGCTGTTTTCTCTTGAAAACAGCTCCGTAATTTCAGACGTATTTGCAGTTGTCGTGTGCCCATACTCTTATGAATTAACCTGTTAGAGACTGATTTGTTTGGACTAAATACAGCGTAGCAAGTTTTAGGGTTTAATGATTAACGCTACGACTGCCAGAGGCATAGAGAAATAGAAAATCAAAACGGCAGATACATAGATGTACTTACTCTAGCAAAGCTCAAACTATATATTTTTTTTAACTGAAATGTTGACAGATTTCCAGCCACCCACATTTTACCTTTGGTATATTGGCTCATTAGGTCTGATGTCGGGAGAGTGGAGTCTTTTATTAATATTGTTGTTTGTATGACACGTGACTTGAGCATTATATCGATGAATATGTTCATATAAGTATTTGGACTACTTGTTTGTTAGGGCATGTTCACATATACCACCCCTTCAGTCTTTTCCCCCTATGGGGTAGTGTAGAGGGAAACTGATGACAAGTGTAATCCTATAGTTTTCTAAGGCAGAGCCAGTTTCTAAATGGAAGTGCAAAAATCCTCCTCAAATTAATGGAGTGAGGAAACGGGTTAACCAATATCATTTATATGAGAAATGTATGCAGACGCATGGGGCCATTCAAGTGAAGTTCCTGGCAGAGAGATTGGCTTGTTGGCCAACTGATCCAACTCTAAACTAATGACAAAATTTGAAAAATCTTTCCTGCTGATATTAGAAACACTTGAGGCTTTACAGGAGAGATTTTTCTCCCTTTTCTCCTTCTTCTTTTCTTTTATAGGTACAGAGGGTAGGGATTGGGGAAGGGAGGGGACATTTTTATGTCCGCTAAAATACTTAAATGTATTTTTCTAATGTTGTATGATTGAGTATTGAAGCTACAATTTCAACAAAATATATATACATCTTGAGGCAATAGCGTAGTTGACTACAGTATTGCTTCCATCAAAACGATGGAACCCTCGCACAACGGAGACAAACGGAAACCATTTGCGCCGGATCCATCACCATTGAAATCAATATTGGTGCAAATGGAAACCTATGGTTTCCATTTGTTTCAGTCAGGGTTCCGTTCATGGGTTCCCCTGATGGAAATCTTGGATGGAACGCCTGAGCGGAGCCCTGATGCAGATGTGACTGAAGTCTTAAAAAGTGAACTGGACAGGATTAAAAGGGAGGACATTGGCAGTGTCTAAATACATTTTGTTTCCCTTTTAATATTTAGGCTTGTTGTAATTTGTTCTATTATTATTATTATTATCTAATAAACAACATTTGTTATATCTATCAAAGAGGACTTATGAGTGGTACCAGTAAATGCAATAGGACAAAAGGATTTTATACATATGTAACGTCTTCATTTTCTGTGTTAAAGACATCATGGAGATAATGAATGCTCTTTGATAAAGTGTAATAAAAGACTAATTACAGAAATATCTTGTGAGGACTCTTATGTGAGGGTTTAGAGTCATTTTTAATGGTATTGTTGAAATGTCCCTAACAAAGTTCAAAGCAATTTCTTACCTATTTACTGCTGCAAAACAGTTTTGAATAATGGGTTTTACAAACATTGAACATGTTGTATTTACAATGAAGGTTCTAATTGAGAATGGAATCTTACAGGAAAGTCTGCTAAGTAAGCAATTGCCCATGTTAGGATGATTGCAAACAAATGAGAAGTTAATATGAAGTATCTCCACATCTTTAGGCAATGAGAAAATGCGGCAAATGGTGAAATATTAATTAATACGTTTGCTAACTAACCCCTGATTGGGATGCATTTAATATAAACATATAGAAGCACATATTAAAGAGATTGTCTTACTTACATGTAAACATAGCCTAACATGTGTTGAATTAATAGATTATGACAATATTCAACTTTTGACCTGTCAAATCATACTGAGTCAACCCTTTTTTTAAAGAGTTATCCGGGTTATTAAAATTGATAGACTGTCCTAAGAATGGGTTATCAATATTAGATCGGTGGAGTCAACTGTCTGCACTCCCGCCTATCAGCTGTTTGAAGGGGCTATGGCGCTCATACGAGCAACGCAGCCTCTTCATTGTTTACAAGGTTCTTCTTTCTTTTCTTACTGGCACGTGCCATTACATTTTTTGTGGCCGTGCAAGGTATTGCAAGGTATTGCATCACTGTCCCATTCACTTAGCTAATTTACAGCCTTATTATATTTTTATTTACTTTATACTTAAATAAATTCAGAAATAATAAAATTAGCTTTTTATGAGATTACAGTGGTACATGATAAGGGTGCCGTAACGTGCAGTATTAAAGGCGATGTAAATGTTTGAAAGTGTTTTTCTTTTTTCTTTTTTTTTATAGAAATGTGGATTAGATGTGTTAATAAGCTTTGTTAATACATTTTATTAAAAATTATTTAAACTTTTTAAGATGCAGCTGCTCTGAATTCGAAATACAGAGCAGCTGTATCCAGCACTTTTCGCGGAATCTGTCAGTCTAGTGGACCTGACGGGTTCAGTGACAGCAGGTCCTGCGTGTCTCTGACATGCATGATCCACCTGTAATCAATGAGATCTAAGTTCATAACTTACATGTCATAGATATCCTATTACACGATAAAATGTCATTGTCCAGTTACGGTGTCTGGCACATTGCCTCAGGCTGTCCATTATCTGGCTTAGTGCTAAGTATCAAGTTCAAAATTAGTCTTTCCATCAGCATGCCCCGCTACCAACAACCCCTCCACCCCGACATCCCCGCCCTCCCGACAATGAACATTTATCAGTTCTGTGTGCAATGTAAAAATACTCTTATGTACTCTTATTAACCTTTAGTTACAGGGATACAGAAATTGTAACAAACAGTTAAGCACAGATATTTTAACATTTGTTATCACTTAATTATGTTATTTCATATTCAGAATGCTATAAACTGACACCCCTGTAGATATTGCCAGATATCCCCCTTGTAGATAGTACCCCACACAACCCCCCTTGGAGATAGAGCCACACACAACCCCCCTTGTACATAGTGCCACACATAACCCCCTTGTAGTTAGTGCCACACACAACCCCACTTGTACATAGTGCCACACACACTACCCACATGTACATAGTGCCACACACAACCCCCTTTGTACTTAGTGACACACACAAGCCCCCTTCTACCTAGTGCCACACATAGCCCCCATCCACATAGTGCCAAATAGCCCACCTTGTACATAGTGCCACATACCACCCCTTGTACATAGTGCCACATAGTCCCCCTTGTACATAGTGCCACATACCCCACTTGTTGATAGTACTACATACGCCCATTGTAGATAGTACCACACATCCCCCCTTTTAGAGAGTGCCACACAGCCCCCCTTGTTGATAATGCCACACAGCCCCACCTTGTACATAGTGCCACACAGCCCCGGGAGCCCCTCACTTGTACATAGTGTCACTACAAACAAAAAAAAACAACTTACACTCACCCAGCCCCGTTCCTGCGACGAACGGAGCTGCTCCACAGCAGCCTGAGATGGGACCCTTGAGTAGGCCGGCGCAGGATGCAGATACTATAGACGTAAAATACAATTAAAAGTGGCAGTCACCCGGGGCTCTCGGATACCCAGCCCCTGAAACACCACCGGGAATGAGGGGGCCAGTGCTGCCCGGCCCGGCACATATGTGTCGGGCCAGGTGCCATGGGCAACCTCATGCCCCTATGGCTGCTACAGCGGTAGTTATGCCACTGGGTCTATGCTTGTCTGGTCTTCCATTGTAGGTAGAGAAATTGAAGATGGTTGCTCTCACCCAGAAAAAAACAAACGTGTCCACAGCATACTCCTTTCACAAAATCTTCCCTTTCAAGGGGTTAAAATAAGGCTGAAAGTCGCAATGTCCAGGAATCCGTTCAGGACCCCACACAACAGACTTTTTGGAAAAACAGCATCCACCTAGGTGTAGAAATATATCAAAGTAAGTGGTATTTTATCCGGAATGACAAAAAAGCTGCAGCGTTTCAACCCACACAGGGGTCTTTTTCAAGCATAGCGTTAGTTTTAAGAGCGCTCCTGAGCTTGTTAGCCCATCTATCAAAAAGGCACCTCAAAATGACTGTTTCTCACACCTTTAAAAAACATTTTTTAATTGACATATAGAATCAATCCCACAAAAAGTTGAGTAACTTTGTAAATACATCACATTACTAATCTTGTACTAATCCTGAGTTACAACCTGTATTAGGCCCCACGCACACGACCGTAAAAAAAATCTAAGTAATTGCGGAACGTAATTAGGTCCGCAATTACGGACCCATTCAGTTGTATTGGCCGCGGACAACTCCATATCGCTACGTATAGGTGTCCGTGCCTTAGAACTGTACCGCAAAAGATGGAACATGTCCTATCTTTTGCATTTTACGGGCCATGCTTCCATACTTTATATCGGAGAACAGGCTGAAAATGCGGGCTGCTGTCCGTGGCCATCGGTGGCCGGCCGTGCCCGCAATCGCAGGCCGTGATAACGGGCACGGCCGTGTGCATGAGGCCTTACAGCCCAGAGCTGTATTCAAACTCTTCATGCCTGAAGTCAGAGCACTGTATAGCTATCTGATGTATGAAAAAAACAAACCTGCTTATGAATAACAGCTATCCTATGCATTACAGCTAACTGTCTGTTTGTCGTTAAGTTTGTCAACTGTATCCCATAAAAACCAGCAGAATTGTGAATGCAGCTCCGGTCTACAGGATAGTACAAGATATAATGCAACGTATTTACAAAATTACTTCATATCACTGAGAAGGCCATACTCCCTGAAACAAAGGCAGTATAAAACACTAGTTCCCAGCAGGATGCAGGCAAGCTATATGGGAGGACACACAGGTGCGATATACTGATGAAAAGTCACTCACACACCTATCAATCAGGCTGGCTGCTTATAATTATAAATGCAAATAGATAATTCTTTTTTTAGGTTCCAGTCACACGGTTATATATAGTGCACCATACTGGCTAACAGATTATAGTCAGGACTATACTATTAGATCAGAAAAGCTGCCCAGTACATCCCACAAAGAACTGATAACCCACTACTCAACTTTTTCTAAAGATGAATTAACTTTATAAAATGGGTAAAAGTGGACATATGATATAAAAATATATTTCCATCTTATATAGTGATTTCATAGTGCTAAGACATGTCTTCACTTTTTAGTTAGTGCGGGTTCGACCCCTGAGACCTCACCAATCCTGAGAATAAAGGGGCTGCACTGCTGATTTAGCACTGTGTTTCCATCACTATTTTTCCCTGCACAGCACGGTGGCTGAATGCAGGGTTTTTGCCAATTCACCTTGGGCGAATCAGCAAAATAGATTAATCTATTTGCTCATTCCTTGTTATTACTTTCTATATAGATATTTTCCTTCATGTGGTTTTGTTGGCATTGAAGGGAGGGGGTCCATACATATTTCTGTATGCAGGGCCGCCGTTAGGGGGCAACTAGGCAATTGCCCAGGGCTCCCATCCTCTTAGGGCCCCCTGCCCACTATAGCAGCCATAGCAGCTGCTACGGGGCCTGAGACATGAGGGGGCCCATGCCGCCTGGCACATAACATGCACGTTAGCGTTGCTAGCACTGGGGGGGTCCGATGCTAGCAACAGCCACACTCAATTGCATCTGCATCCTCAGGATGCAGATATATTTGAACACCATAGGCTGCAGGCCACGTTAGGCCTGCAGCCTATAAGGCACTGCGAAGAATCCCTGCGCAGGCTGGAATAATGATCATGATGTTACTGCATCATGCTGGCCTGTGCAGGGCTCCCGCCCGGACGCTGTGAAGCATTTTGTCCGTCGCGGGAATCGGCTAGGTAAGTACACTTTTTTTATTTTTTTGGGGCTGTGTGGCACTATATGCAAGGGGAGGGGGGAGCTGTGTGGCACTATATACAAGGGGGTGCTGTGTGGCACTATATACAAGGGAGGGGGGCTGTGTGGCACTATATACAAGGGGGGCTGTGTGACACTATATAAAAGGGGGGCGCTGTGTGGCACAATATACAAGGGAGGGGGCCGTGTGGCACTATATACAAGGGAGGGGGCTGTGTGGCACTATATACAAGGGGGGGCTGTATGGCACTATATACAAGGGGAGCTGTGTGGCACTATATACAAGAGGGACTGTGTAGCGCTATATTCATGGGGGACTGGGTGGCACTATATAAAAGGGGGGTGCTGTTTGGCAACCCTCTTCTCCCACTCTTCACACACTGATAGCAACACCGCAGAAGAAATGCTAGCACAGGCTTCCAGTATCCGTAGTTTCAGTTGCTGCACATCTCGTATCTTCACAGCATAGACAATTGCCTTCAGATGACCCCAAAGATAAAACTCTAAGGGGGTCAGATCGGGAGGCATTGATTCTGCGGTGTTGCTATCAGTGTGTGAAGAGTGGGAGAAGAGGGTTGCATTGACAATCCAACACAATGGGCAGCACTTTGAACACATTTTATAAGTGGTCAGAAACTTGTAAATAACTCATGAAAGAATCAAGTAACGTTAAAACCAAGCACACCATTGTTTTTCTTGTGAAATTCTCGATACGTTTGATGTGTCATATGACCCTCTTCCCATTGAAAAAACTAAAGTTGGATACAAAATGGCTGACTTCAAAATGGCCACCATGGTCAACACCCAGCTTGAAAAGTTTCCCCCTCCCATATACTAATGTGCCACAAACAGGAAGTTAATATCACCAACCATTCCCATTTTATTTAGGTGTATCTATATAAATGGCCCACCCTGTATATATATATATATATATTTTTATTATTGTGTGAGAGGGGGGACATATGCTTTGGGGCTTGCAACACTCCTGGACGTGCTAGAAATCAGTAATGCAGTTCTCTGCTCACTGCCTACTGAATTATCTGCATTATTGATACAGTAATTTAGCATTTTGAGCCCCATTTTTAACTTTGCCCAGGGTCACGCTGTCTAAAACTGGCCCTGTCTGTATGCATCAAAGTTAAAAGGATTCAACCTGTTTCCCATGTCTCCAGGACAAAATATTGATCACTTAAGTGCTAATTTTCAAAGGTGGTAGACTGTAGACTGTGGAACATGCTGTAATTTTGTTACCCTGCTTCTTAATTAACACTGGGATCATAAAGTTCCATAGATCCCACTGTTAATTACCTTTTTTGCTAAGGCTCAGAGGAGCCATGTATTTGTGCTCAAGGGATCTTCTTTACTCATCTGTTTTAGGATAGATTCAGATGTGCTAGATATACCATTGCATATTCATGAATCACAAGCTATATAGAGAATGCCTTAGACACTGATGCTTAATGTCGGAATAGAAGATATGGTTTGCATTACCTGTGATAACAGGATAAAACCTTGTTCAGGATATTTGCAGATGAAAATTACGTTTTTAAAAAGAAACATCTGCAGACAGAACCATGGATCGACAAGTGTTCAATATCTTATAAGCACTACGTTTAACACCTTAGTGTCCAATGATGTACTATAACGTCATGAAACTCAGTAATTACCTTGCGGTATATGCTCATTCCTCACACAAAAAAATCAACAAAAAGCTAACAAAAAGCTGTATGGAGTTAAAAAGGGTATCAATAAAACATGAACTCTTCCAGCAAAAAAACAAACCCTAACATGGCTCTGTAGATGGAAACACAGAAACAAAATTTGTATTTAAAAAGTGTTTATTTTGTGAAAAGTAGTAAAACTTTAAAAATCTAAAAAAAATCTGGTATCTCCATAAGCGTACTGACTTGCAGAACAAACTTTACATTTCATTTATACAGTGAGGTGAACGCCGTAAAAACAAAAATAATGACATAATTAATGATTTTTCAACCGCCCTAAAAAATAATAAACAGTAGACATTACATTGTATGTACACCAAAATAGTGCCATTAAAAACTACAGCGTGTCCCATTAAAAACAATCTCTCATACTGCTATATCAGCATTGTGAGAAACTAGACATGGACCGCACAATCCACAATATATACGTTGATCTGAACCGCTAGGCATAATTTATAAATATTAACATGAGGGTCTTTGTTAACATTTTGATCAAACTGTATAAGCCCACTTGCCACTTCACGGCAACCTCTTTAAAGTTGGTCCCTACTCTATCGGTTGCAGCACCGCATGGAGGCCACCGTCACCGCAGCACCGCTCCTGCAGTCCATTTCTATTTGCTCACAATGCTGATATTGTATATTCTGCCCTCCTCAATTCTTTGGTTTTACTTGGCACCAGCACTCCATGCATTTGAAAAAAAACCAGCTGATTTGAATGCAGGAATGACCTCATAAGTGTTTCTGCTCTTGCTTCTGCTCTCAGTTGGCCACTGGGGCGCATGGTAAGGTGAGATCATTTCATCTGTTCACATGTTGCGGTGCTGTGAGGTGGTGTCTGTTGCTGTAGTGCTGCACTTGTGGGTGGACGTGGCCCATAGCCAAGGAGGCTTGCCACGGTCTGATAGCATGGGTGCTTTTGGACCCCTAGGTTGCTCACTCTTCAGGAGCGGTGCTGTGGTGGCGGTTGCTAACAAAGGCCCCCAGCTCTGCCTTTAGTAAATGCCTGTTAACAGATGACTGTCAGTTATAAAAACGATCAAAAGATCGGAGAGTAAAGTTCCTTAGTGAGACTAAAAAAAAGATTAAAAAGTTTTATAAAGTTTGTAGCAAATAAATAAAAGTCTTAAGTAAAAAAAAAAAAAACACTTTTCCCCCTTACAAAATACTTTATTATCAAAAAAAGTGAAAAGATACACGTTTGGTATCACTGCATCCGTAATGACCCAACTATAAAACAATTGCATTAGTTAACTAAAACGGTGAACACCGTAAAATATAAAGTAAAACATAATGCCAGAATTGCTGTTTTCTGTTCATCCTGCCTTCAAAAATGTTTTATAAAAATTGATCAAAAAGTCGTATGTACTCCAAAATGGTATCAATAAAAACAACATGTCATCCCGCCCTCATACAGCTATATCAGCATAAAAAGAAAAAAGTTATGGCTCTTGAAATATGGCGACACAAAAACAAATCATTTAGAAAAAAAAGTGTTTCTACTATGTAAAAGTAGTAAAACACTTCTTAAAAGTTAATCAATAAATTAATAAAAATGGTGCTATTAAAAAATACAACTTGTCCCGCAAAAAAAAAATTCCTTTTACAGCTATGTCGATGGAAAACTAAAAAAGTTATAGCTCTTTGAATGCTAAGATGGAAAAACTTAAAAAATTGCTTCGGTACCATCCATCCAAAGGATAAACATGAAGGATTCACTTGAGCTAAGCTAGATATATTCATCCAAGCCAAGCTCAAATGGATTCAAAAAGCAGAGATCTGAATTGCTTTAGGCACTGCCTCTGTGCCCATGGATGTTTGAAAGAAATCTTTGAGGCTTACATATGGTAAGTGATTATTTATTATGTTTTCATTGTGAATTAATACAGTATTTATTTTCTTACAAAATATTCATTTTAAATATTTCTTTATTTGGATTTAGATTTCTGAGTCAAGTATGTCTGCTGTGTATTTACGCATGTATTATTCAAACAGTAGAGACTGTGAATCTTTTGTGAAGTTAACCCCTTCACGCAAAATCACATAAGTGTACGTGATGAGAGTTAAGGGAAAGTATGGAGCGAGCTCACGGGCTGAGCTCGCTCCATACACAGCGGATGACGGCTGTGAGGGTTTGTTCACACGCATTGGTTTCAGACGTAATTCTGGTGTTTTACGCCTCAAATTACGCCTAAAAACGCCCCTAATACGCCTACAAACATCTGGCCATTGTTTTCAATGGGAATTACGATGTTCTGTTCCAATGAGCCTTTATTTTACGCGTCGCTGTCAAAATACGCCGCATAAAATGACGGCTCATCAAAAGAAGTGCAGGACACTTCTTGGGACGCTTTTGGAGGCGTTTTTCGTTGACTCCATTGAAAACAGCTCCAAAAATGGCCGTAAAAAACGCAGCGAAAAACACGAATTGCTACAAAAACGTCTGAAAATAAGGAGCTGTTTTCGCCTGAAAACAGCTCCGTATTTTCAGATATATTTTGTATTTTGTGTGAACATACCCTAACACGCAGCCGACATTTCCTTGCAATGAGCGGAATAAACTTTGATTCCACCCGTTTAACACCTTAAATGCTGCGATCAATCGTGACCACTGCATTTAAAGTATTAGAATCAGGGGGGCGCCCCCTTAAACACGCGATTGCGCCAGTTGAAACGGTTACTATGGCAGTCTGGGGGCCGAACAAAAGCCCCCAGGTCTGCCATCTTTGTACTCCTTTGAAGCTCTGCCTCCGGCAGGGCTTCAAAGGAGACTGTCAGTATCACGATATACTGCAATACATTAGTATTGCACTATATCATGCAAGTGATCCAACTATTGCTGCTTCAAGTCCCCAAAAGAGAGACTAATAAAAAAAGTAAAAAACAGTTAAATAAAGATTTTTGTTATGTTCCAAAAACAATAAAGTATTAAAAGTTCAAAAAAACCCCCTTTTCAAATTTTTCCACTAAATCAATGTTAAAAAAAGAAAAGTTAACATAACTGGTATCGCCGTGTTTGTAAAAGTCCGAACTATCACAATATAGCGTTGTTTAACCCGCTCGGTGAATGCTGTAAAAAAATCTATATATAAAACAAGCAAATTGCTGACCTTCCCACCCTTGTAATGCTAGGCTGCTGCTGCTGTGTTGTATCGGGCTGGTTATAAAAATGGGGGGGACCCCCACGTCGTTTTTTTTTTTGAATTTAACAAATTTAACAATAGACGTTGGGTCCCCCACATTTTTAATAACCAGCCATATACAAGGCCGCAGCAGTCTGGCATTACATGGGTGGGAAGGGCCACTGGTTTTGTCCATTCCCAGGCTAATAACACTGTGTTGTATGTGGCTGGTTATGATAAATTGGGTGGAACCCCATGTCTTTTTAAAAAAATTAAAAATAAATAAATAATTTAAAAAAATGACGTGGGGTCCCCCCCACTTTTATAACCAGCCAGATACAACACAGCAGCAGCAGCCTAGCATTACAATGGTGGGAAGGTCCACTGTTTTTGGCCCTTCCCAGCCTCATAATACCAGCCTGCGGCCGCCCCAGAGCCCGACCATCACAACAGATGGTCGGGTACTGGATCGTACCTGGCTCTGCCCGGCACCCCTGGTGGTGGTGGGTACCGGGGTAATAATGGTGGTTAGTGTTAGCCTCTGCACCGGCTAACACTAAGCCTCGCCTTAGTAATGGATGTTGTCACTCAGACAGCGGCCATTACTAAAGTGGTAGTAATAAAATTTGAAAAGAAAAAGACAAAGATATAGATAAAATATTTTATTGAAATAAAGCACCCCCAACACAACCCTCATTAACCATTTTATTGTAGAAAAAAAAACAGTCATCGAAGTAGTCCTCGAAACCGACGTAGTCCAAACACCAAACCTGTAAAAAAAAAATAAAAATGAAATAAAACATGTCGTAGGCTTAGATTCAGTTTAATGTGTGATACTGACTGTTATACCATGTATAGAAGCCTGCCGCGAAGTTGACATAGATACAGGGCGCCAGCAGACAGTATCATACATGGCCATACAGACATATATACAAACAAACATACATGCAAACATACATACATGCAAACATACATGCATACATATATACAAACATACATACATATATGCAAACTATCATACATCCATACACACACACATGAAAACATACATACATACAAACATGCAAAGATACATACATACATATATAGAAGCATGCACAAATATACATGCAAACATAAATACATGCAAACATAATTACATACATGCACATATATATAAACATACATGCAAACATACATGCAAAAATAAAAACATGCAAACATACATACATACATACATGACAACATACATACATACATGCAAACATACATACATACATACATGCAAATATATACATGCAAATATACATACAAACATGCACATATATACATGCATGCCAACATACATGCACATATATACATACATGACAACATACATACATGACAACATACATACATACATACATACATGCAAACATACATAAAATGCAAACATACATACAAACATACATTCATGCAAACATGCAAATATATACATGCACATATATACATACATGCCAACATACATACATACATACACACATGCAAATATATACATGCAAATATACATACAAACATACATTCATGCAAACATACATGCAAACATACATACATGCAAACATACATACATTCATGCAAAGATACATGCAAATATATACATGCAAATATACATACACACATGCACATATATACATACATGTCAACATACATGCAAACATACATGCACATATATACATACATACATACATACATGACAACATACATGCATGCACATATATACATACATACATACATACATACATACATCCATGACAACATACATACATGACAAAAAAAAATGAATAATACGTTCATACTTACTTTCCTCCTGTCCGGCCTCCAGCGATGACGTTTCATCCATGTCGCCGCTGCAGCTTGTGATTGGCTGCAGAGGCGGTCACGTGGGATGAAGCGTCATCCTGACGTGCGTGACCGCCACTACAGCCTGTGATTGGCTGCAGCGGGGAAAGGGATGAAACGTCATCGCTGGAGGCCGGACAGGAGGAAAGTAAGTATGAACGTCTAATTTTTATTTTTTTATTACATTAAAATTTTATTTTCCAAGCGCCGAGCATGTACTGTCAAGGTTGCTGAAAGAGTTAGTGCAGCCCATTAACTCTATCAGCACCCTGGACAGTAGCATGCTCGGCGCACGGAAGTGACAGGTTCGGTCCGAACTAGTTCGGTCCGAATCAAACTTTTTTGTGAAATTCGGCGAACTAGCTGAACCGAACTTTTGAAAAGTTCGCTCATCTCTAGTCATTATGATATATTACAAGTTTTTTTTTAAAAATGACAAAAAACGTTTAATTGGAATTAGACAATCTATGTACTCTTTGATTACTAATCAAATTGGCTAATAAAATTACCAGGGGTTCCGACCTTGGAAAAGAATATATTTTTATTTCAGAGAGAGAGGTTTTTCATTCTACTAATTTTATAATTATTATAAGCTTTTAGAGCATTTTTTACATGCTTTTCTAAGAGCAATTGATCGGTTTACAACATATTCAAATTTCAAAAGATTTATCTGAGATAACATATCCCATTACATTTTGTTTGAAATTTTTTTGGACATATTATATCTTATTACAGAGGATTCTTCTAAGAAATGCCTTAAAGGATTCCCATACCGAGTTAGGTGAATTGGAAGGAAAATTTGCCTAAAAAAAAGGTCACTTATTTAATTGGAAATATCATTGTTGTCTTTAATGAGAGGAAGTCATTTTGGATTAATTTTAAGGTAAATCAGAGGAATTATGACATTTTTAATAATGGAGAAAGATCTGAAATACTTGTTGTTTTATAGACAGTATTTAAGCTCATTGGAATAACAAGATAATTTCAAAATACATAGTCTATTTTTGCTCACGTGACACATTATAAGAACTAGAAAAATATGAGTGTTGCAACTTCTTTGAATTTATATGCCACAAAATATGGATCAATCTAAATTCAGCCTTACATTTTTTCTTAAAAAATTGTGAATGATTCGCTCTGAATCTGTTTAACTTCTTATCAATGATATTTTTATAGTCACCTACGGCCAAAACAGGAGTATTCACTTTGTCATTGAAATTATTTTTCAAGGAAAATATTACTCTAGAGGAATATGGGAGAAGTATGTATATTGCAGCCAATACCCATACTATTCCCTTCATTTTACATTAAAGCCGGTAGGTTTTCTTGTAAATTGCCCAAAATTGCATATTGTTTTAGTCTATCATTAATACCTTTCATTTTCCATACTACCATCCTCGTTGATTTCTAGAAAAAGAAAAGAAGAAGAGAAAAAAAAAACTCACCTCGCTGCCGAGACCCAACTTAACCTAACCCTCATAACAATCTGATTTGTGCAGTTTGAGAATTCTGATTGATTCCTAACTTTTGATATCTCCCCGTGACACCCTTCACTGCTTTGTCAAAATGATCTTAGTCAAGTATATACCTCCCTACACCCAAATATTGACTTGGTGTGGTTTTCTTTCATGTGTTTGCTCCTACTCCATCAAAATCAATCTGAAGCTTCTTAAGGCATTGTAAAAAGTGGGTTTGCCTGCAAGGGTAACCCACAACTTGGCTGGGTATAACATAGAGTATTGTATATCTGCATGTCTTAGTCTCTTTATATGTTCTATAGACTGAATCATTTTCTTTTGTGTAGTATAAGTGAAATCTAGGCCAGCCACGTGTTCGCATAGAATTAAGCCGTCATTTTCTGTCCCCACCCCTTTCCGAAGATCCAACCACTTTTTAGAAAAGTGCAGTGAGCGGCATAAATGGCACAAAAGTTGAAATTGCGACCTATATGCCGTTTGCACATTTTTTTACACCAGAAATCTGTAGTCGAAGAGTTAATAAATTCGCCCCTAAAATTTTTTATGTATATTGTTCTTGTCTTGGCTCTCCTACAGTCTGACCATGTGGAAATACCACTTGAGTGCCTCTTTTTATCCAAGAACATTTTCGTATTCCTGGGTTTGCATTATTCTGTATAAAAAAAGGGTGTAGGTTTACGGCTAATTTGAAGGACAGTTTTAACAGGAAAAGTCATTGTTGTTCATTCTAAATGGACACTAACTTATACACTTGGTTTATGCAGTCATTTTGAAAAACAACAGATTAACCCATGAAGAATAACTCAATTACGCTTTGAAGGCCTGTACACTACACCCTTTTTAAATAGGTTTAGTTGCACATATAATGCACAATACAGAAATATTTGAAAAGTCCATTGAAGCACTTTCAAATTCCAGATTCAAGTTCTAGTTGAACCACTCAGAAGAGTTATGGCTTCAAATGTAAAAATCTCAATGATACACAATCTGGCTTTAAAGCTTAGAAAAAAGTTGCCGATGTAGAGCTCTCAATAGAGGTATGTCATTATGACGGAGATTCAGTAATTTCACTATAGGAGGGGAATAAATCACATTTTGACCAAAGCTCTGATCCTTTACCTCCTCTCTAGTTAGAGTGTAATGCTCTCAATGCAAGTATGTCTTTTAGACACAAGTTCAGTTCTAGGACTGTATGAGCCAATAGACACAGAAAAAACAGTTTTCAGTCCCAGGTCTAGAAGTTTACCTCATTTCCAGTTGAATGTTAATGCATTAAAGATATTCTCAAAGGGGGTTTTAAAGGCAACCTGTCACCAGTACTTTATCTATTGAACTCTACTCCCCCCTCACTGGCCGCTGCTGTCAAATGTTCATTGCCGTTATCCCCTCTCCTAGACTGCTCCTCCTCCGACCGTAAAAAACAGTCTGCAAACATTTCACACCTTTTATGGTAATAATCAGGCAGTCTCGTTTGTTCCTCTTCTTATGCCCACCCAGCACTGAAAACTGTCCCACCTGAATGCCAAAATCTCGTCTGAGATAGCGCGCGTGTGCCCGTCATGTATGGTATGACTCTCTTTCTTGCTTCGTCCAGGCCTCAAATCTAGTTACTGTGCATGTGCTGCTATGGTGTCCTGGGCATTAGGACATCGTTGTGCAAGCGTGAGATTTCGTGTGTGCTGGGGGGAGGCGAGGAGCTGTCAATCAAAAGTAAGGAGGCGGGGTTAACTCGGAAAGTATTAAGAAATTAAGATATGACTCTTTTCGAACGAAGATTTGACTTTTTTATGCTCATTAGCATACAGAGCAGGGCTACTAAAAAAATGGAATACTAAAGGTACAGAGTCCACTTAGAAGATAATTACAGGTTACATAAAAATTATTTTTTACCCACTTCCACCAGGTACTGCTAGTTTAATAGGAGAAATGCTGGTGACAGGTTCCTTTTAAGGCCCCGCTATTGGCTTCCTTCACTTATAGATATGGTGTTTCTTATATTGTCTCGGAAGTTCAGCATCAAATATAAATATATCAGTCCTATAACACTCCCCAAGAACTACACCTTTTTCAGAGTTAAGCATCTGCATAATAGTATAATTCAGTATAGGATCAATTATGGAAAGACATGAAAATTCACAGTCACAGAGTTTGAAGAGCAGGTGTAGTATTTCTACTAGTTTAGGGAAAACTGAGAATAAGAGACAGAGCCTGCAGAGGGGAAACCTGTTTAAAAAAATGCAGAATACAAGTTAGAAATAGTGTTATTCCATTACATGCACACATATGACAGTTTATTCTTAAAAGTCACCTGAAAGGTTAGGTAAGCATTAAGTATTGTTCTCATAATATTCTCATCTTTTGCAAATTAGACACTCGTCTTCGAGACATATGGTTTAACTGGCTACCTTTCAAAAATAATAAAATGTGGCCAGTTGTAGCATATGGTGCACTCCAGCTTCAAAGGTAACTGCTAGATGGCAATGTATTATTGTTGTAATAATTATATTTCTATTACTTTAAGCATAAAGGTATTATTACTTAAAAATAAATAAATGTAGACTTCTATTTAAATTTATTTTGTCGTTACTATGCAGAGCTCCATTATTGCAGACTACACATCAATACTGTGATTCATTTGTACGAATCATAGGACTCTGGACATCATTGGTAACTCACAGGAAGGTGTTCTCGTATTGTTTCTCATTGAGATTTGCTACAATATGCTTTATGTTCTCCTGTATAGGGGCATTTGTTGAGCCAAATGGACCAGAGCAGGGGCATTACTTATAGCTCCTGGGCCACAATGCAAAATCTGTACCAAGGCCGTTCAACTGTAACGTGAAATTTATGGTACTAGCTTTTTCCTATATGGCAAAGAATCCATTAGGACCCCTCACAAATCAAGGTCAGGGTGCAACTGCTTCCTCTGAACCTCCTATAGTTATACCCTGGGCCACATAAGTAGTGGCCGTATGATGGCTGCAATGGTAAATATTAAATATAATTATATATAATTAGATATTTTCTTTTTGCCTTTACATTAAAATGTATGTGTGCTGCAAACTCGCCATGTTACTTTTTTTTCCAAAACAGAAAATGCTTTATCTGCAGTTTCGAAATATCATTAATTCATGGAATTAATACAAAATATAACACTGTTATATTAATATTCATAATATTCATTCAAAGTGGAAAACTTACCATTAAGTCTGTATTACATCTATTTATTGTAAATATGTCACACAAAAGTAATTTATTGGGAAATTTAAAGCTTCGCATATTAACTGCGGTTGGATAGTTCATAATAATGATTCTGAAAAGTGTAATTTTATTATATTCAACACAGTCAGCAAAACAAAACAAACATAGATTTTTATCTACAAAACTGTTAATACTGGATACTTATTTTATGTGTGTTTTGCTATTAAAATAATATATTATCACTTAATAATTTTCCTTCATGACAAATCCATAATTTCATTTTCAATGTTTATGCTTTGTTAGATTTATGTATTGTGCTTAATAACGCATAGCAAATACACCAAGATGGGGCTGCAACTTTTAATTTATTATGTTAATGGCTATATTTTATGTTAATTATCACTTACACAGCAGACATATGCCTCACAAAGTTGTATTCTATACAATAAAGTACTAAGAAAACACAGATAACTGTTTGAATAACACACAAAAACATAACCACTTTTATTTTAAGCCCGCAACATTTTATCTGTATTTATTTATTCATTTACTGCTGTAGTGTGTATAGAAATGAAAGCAAATATACAGTAGATCATAGGCCCAATGGAGTTCACAAGCCATTATGGTGCTTTAGAGTATAGAAAATAAACTACCTTTACCAAAACCCCTACAGTCATCAAAAAATGCACTTTGAAGGAAAAGCTTCATAATACATGGTGTACATCCGCCAGAGTCCCACACACATTTCACAACAATTTTATTGATAAGATGTATGTATTTCAAATTGAAAAGACCTTAAAAGAACATTCCTCGCAATACTCAAACTCCGGATTTTGCCCGGACCCCACCTCCTCTCTTCTTCTTCACAGCCTTACTGGTCTCCATGCTGGCACTTTAAATCAGCTGTCGTTCCTCCACTGACATGGTGCTTATATAAGGTTGTAATCAGGACCTAATTACATCCTTAAAAAATACATAACAGGACCCACATAAAATTACAATATTGGAGTCATTTACGCAATTAAATATTCCCTAAATATTTATGTTTGAATTTAGCAAATCACTAGCTTCCCTATTCTAATTAAGAACTCTGCCGTCCCTGTTTTCTCTATCCATAAATTGCTATGTACTGTAGGAAAAGTTGAGCAATTAGGTCTGAAATTCTGTGTGGATAGCTGTCTTAAGATTTATTGATGGTGGTAGGCCCTTTATCCTTCTGATATGGAGCTCCGAACCCTCTGTAGAGATATAGAATTAAAAGATGACATGCTGGGTACCTGCAGCCACCACTAGAGGGAGCCTAGAAGTATGGGAATACTGTTAAACATTGAAATCAATAATAATATAAAATTTAGGTATGTTCACGCTGAGCGGTTTAGCTGCAGGTTTTCTTCACTGGACTTCATTTCATAAAATCTGCAGCATATTGTGGTAGTTGCAAAGTGGATGAGATTAGAACAAATCTCATCCACATGCTGCGGAAAAAAAATCTCTGGAGAAAACTTGCATAATTTGACAGCTTTTAAATCTGCAGATCCTCAATTTATGCTGCAGAATCAATGCACTTTTGTCAGTTTATCCCCGTTGAGTTCAATGGGGAGTAAAAAGCTGCAACAAATCGCAAATTTTGCGAAAAAGCTGTGACACCGCTGCAAACATCGAAAATCTGAAAAAAAAAATACTTTTTAAGTTTAAATTTTATTAAAAAAAAGTCTACACTTATCCACTGGCGTTGTCATAGCAGCACCTCCTTGTCTATTCTCCGTGCAGCCCGACCTCCTGGGATGACGTTTCATCCCATGTGACTGCTGCAGCCAATCACAGTGTAACGTCCGTAGTGGCTGACCGCAAACTCCTTCCATCCAGTTGATGCCCTTCTCTCCAGAGATGTCTGCACATACGGCTGTCCTGTACCACAGTGACCACCAGGGTGCGCTCGCGAGCTCAGTCCAGACTTAAGAAGCCAAAGCGCACGCAGGTGGGAGATTGAGCTGATTGCTCCCAGAGTACCCTGGGCTATAAGAAGGGCCAAGCCCCTTCCTCCCATGCCTGAGCATTGTTGTCGTACCCAAAGTTTGTCTATGCAAATGGTATCCCAGTTTCTTCCAGTTCCCAGTGTTTCTCATACCTGTATCCTGTATCCCGTGCTATCCTGGTCAAGTGCCGTGCTGAGCTGTAGTCGTGCTGTGCTGCATACCTTGCCTGTCCTGCTACACCACGCCTGACGGCTGCCTGCTGCCTGGTCCCAGCCAAGCCTGCCTTGCTACTCTCCGAGTTGCCACAGGTACCCTATACGTACTATAGACTGTTACCTGCGCCCTATTGGCCAGCTGCCATACCGCCAAGGCGGTATGGCCCAGTGGGTCCATGAACCCAACATGACACACAGGCTTTAGAGGTCACATGGGTAGCAGCGTCATCACAGGAGACCAGGTTGCCCAGAGAACAGAGGGGCGCGTCACTATGGCAATGCCACTGAAGATAAGCATTGGGTATTTTTTCAGCTCTGTTTTCTGCAGGGGCAATTCTGGCTGAAAGTCTGAACCACGATTTGGTGTGGTTTTTCGGTCAGAATTCCCTGCGGGTTGTAGGTCGGATGCGCTGTATACTTTTATGCAGTGTATCTGACCTGTGTGAACATACCCTTGAGGCATTCCTAACTTTCAGGTGAATTTTCAGAGCATGATGTCATATGTGTGTACACGAGGAATAACTCTATTTCTGGCAATTATATTACTTGTATTCTGCATGATTTAGCAGTTTTCTCCTCTGCAGGCTCTATTGCCAATTCCTAGTACTCTCTGAGCTAATGGGTTGAGCCTAACGACTATCATGTCTGACATACACTGCACACATAGAAGAGGAGAATCATTCTCTCCTATCTTTTTCTATCACACATATATATGGAAGCTGCTGCAGCATAGGGGTAATTATACAGCAGTAATAAGCAGTGTAGTTGAGAATCCAGCACTGGGGTGACATTGAAATCTTACCAGCAGCCTGTGTGTCTCTCGCTCTTCTCCTGCTTCCTCCACCTGTTCCCCCTCCCCTCTCCATACACTTGTATAGGCAGGCAGGGAAGAGACCACCACCCACCTTCTGTAGTCCGTCAATTCTGTTCTGTAATCAGGGACGTACTTTGTTTTACAACAGGGGTTGAACAGCAAATTACAGGAAGGGAGACACCTAGTGGCAGTAATTTTACACAGAATTTACATGGATTAAACAACTGAGTTTTAACAGTAAGTAAATTACAAATTTGATTTATATAAGGTATTCTATTAGCAATAGTGGATCCCCACAGTTCCATTTAGGGTGGCTGTCTATGGCCCAAGGAGGCTGTCTATCGCTATCTATAGAGGGCTGTGTGGCACTATCTAAAAGGAGATGTGTCACACAATTGTCACGATGCGGGGTGCAGACCCATTGGGCCGTACCACGTAGCGGGATTGCAGCTGGCCAAACAGGTTTGGTACTGATACTGTACCTAAGGTACCTATGGTACTGAGTCTATAGTCCAGAAAAGGGTACCTGAGTCAATGTAGGCAGTAGCAAGGCAGGCTTGGCTGGGACTAGGAGGCAGGTAGACATCAGGCATGGTGCAGTAGAACAGGCATGGAGATGCAGCAAAATACGACTACAGTTCAGCACGGCGGTAGATCAAGATGGTACTGATAGCATGGGAAACAGGATACAGGCTACAGGTACGGGGAACACTGGTAACACTGGGAAGCTGGAAGACACTTAGGAGATCATTTGCAAGACAGATTAAGGGAAACAACAACAATGCTCAGGCGAGGATAATGAGGACGGTGACCCTCTTATAGTCCAGGAATTTTGGAGTTGATGATGATGATTTCCAGGTGCGCGCGCTGGCCCTTTAAGAGCGGGCGCGAGCGCGCGCGCGCACCCTCCGGGAGACAGGCTTGATACCTGGAGGAGAGTGCCGGCGCCTCACAGGGGGATGACGCAGCACAGCATCAAGACGTCCATGGCCGCGGTCATCGAGAGGTAAGTTAGAACTACAGACCGTGGCCATAGACGTTACAACTATCTACAGGGGGGTATGTGGCGCTATCCAAAGGGGGCTATGTTGTGCTATCTACAGGGGCTGTGCGGCACTAGCTACAGGGGGGTGTGTGGCACTATTTACAGGGGGCTATAGACGGCGCAGCAGGGCATCGGTGGGGAAGAGGGGCCCAAATTTGGGGTACAGTCCAGGGCCTATGATCTACTTAATCCGTCACTGAATTAGGTTAGCATAAATTGTTTGAAAGGTTAGTGTCCATTTAAAACGAACTGAACACAACCTTAATGATTCCTCATGAGGGATTGTTGTGAGTTTTGCAAGACTTTTTTTTCCCAATAGGGAAACATTGAGGTTACATGCAACTCATAATAATGCATTGATTTTGCTGCTATGGCTTGTTATGTAGCTATAGCCTAACTGCAGCAGGAGTAACTTTGATGCTTCACAATCTACACTGAAGGCCCTTTTCTCTGTTACAATTTGTGAGTTTGCATTCTATTATAATAATACTTGCTCATTGCACATTCAAAAAAATATCAATAATAAATGATGGCTGCATCTCGAAAACGGAAAACTCCTCCTCAATAATCTTTCTGATGGAAAATGTCTGATCCTTCACCAGTAGTTTAAAAAATTGTTCAATTTAAATAACCCTTTATTATACAGATTATACAGCATTACAAGCACTTTCAAGCGGAATGGTGGAATTACATCATAATATGTGAAAATATGTTGTCATAGATTACTCTAACATTCATGGTAGATATTGAATATTTAGCTTTTTTCTCCTCTATGTAACTGTTTTCTGTATGTATTTTTTTTTTCTTAAAAAGATCTGAGATGTATTCTAATAAAGGCAAAATTAGGAATTCAGGCACAGAGTTTAACAGCATGTACAAACTCTGCAATCTGATAAGTAGAAAATGAAAAAGAGATATGTGTAAACCCCCTAGGGTAGATAAACTTTAAAGTTAATTTAATTTCTTATCTTTGAGATGCTAGAAAAATATAAAAAGAGGATCAGATCGTCAAAACAGTTTCTGATCACAGGACGTCTGATATTATTTCAAGAGTTCTTATTGGTATCCAAAATCAAATTATCATAGAACGAGACAATTATTGCAAAAAATTTTATTCCGGCGAAACAGATATTGCTCTTGTATAATATTAGGCAGATAGATCGCTATTTGTCTCTGGATGCAATAACATTACATTTGATATCGATTTAACAAGGAAAGGATGCCGTTTACATCAGTAATATTTTTAGATCTTTCAGGAAGCTTTGATTGAGACTAGGGATATTTTATAGTAGAATTATCACGACACAACCTTAATGTTTCTTTATGGGAAACAAGGTCACTCTCAAGCTTCTAAGTTATTTCTTGCAATGGCTCCCAAATGTGGGGAGGAAAAAAAAAATGTTCTTGTCTACAATGTCAAAATTGTCTGTTTCTAAAGGCACTAGTCTGGTGGGTGGCTTTGAGTTGCAGTTTATCGTGGATTTGCTAACCTGGAGTTCAGCTGTCGGGATACTTTTGAGTTTGAATTTATGCACACACATCTAAGTGCTTTAAAGTTTTTAATGATGAACTGTAAAATACTAATAAAGGTCTGAGCCTTTGTGCATCAAAGAAGTGAAATTACTGTGAGGCCCCATGCACACGGCCATCATTTTTATCCACAATTATGGACCGTAACTGCGAACTAATGTGTATTCATTTCTATTGCCCACGGACACCTTCCGGTATATTTATGGGAAGATGTACGGGCAGTAGAAATGACACGCAAAAAATAGGACATGTCTTGTTTTTTGATTGAAGGACCGTGCTCCCATACTTTATAATGGGAGCATAGCCCGCAAATGCGGGAGACTCTCTGCCTTGTGCAGAGGACCTTAGGCGTTATATATGTTAGGGGATCTCAGCAATTTTCTCAGCAATTTTGGAAAGTGTTCTAACTTTTCATTATACAATGAACACGCTTTATTTGCTAAAACTGTAATACCTCCGTAGGTTTGCTGTTGTTTTGTTTAGTCAAGATTTTCATTTATTTTTCACCTGTGTGTCTGTTTCTTTTATTGCAATCATAGCAATTAGTAATGTTTCTGAACGCTATAATTAACTTAATTGGCAGCAATACAATACATACAAGTCATTTTTTCTGGGAAGTTTTGCAACTTGTTAAAGAGGAAAACTGCAGAGGTAAAGAAACATAGACTTGGGTGCGACTACTACCTCTGCAACCTCTATAGCTACGCTACTGGGTAGAGCTAAATGACAATAGCTCTATATATTTAATTTAAATATAATGTATTAGAAATTTAGAAAACAATGCTTAATAAAATGTGAATAAAAATGAGATAAGTAGGAAGTGCATGCCAGTAGAAATACATGTAAGTACATGTGATGAGAAAAGACAAGGGAAGAGGTCAGGGAAATGCTTCAGGTCGTGGTTGGCCCCGCCTCCTTGTACTAAACGCTGCACTCTTTTTTGAAAAGTCAATATTTTTGCGACTTTTGAGCCATTTGCTAATTTGTACGCAAGAAAACTGGCGTAGAAAAGCTGTTAAATTCTTAATACTTTGTGCAAGCAAATTTCAATAAACACCAATTAAAACACAGGTTATTATTTTTAGAGATATAGGGGGAAAGTTTCATACGCCAGTCTTATTCTCAAGAATGTTGGAATAAACTGCACGTATCTTAATAAATTTGGCGCATTTCTGGAGCTCCCTCTCATCCCACTGACACCCGGCGATGAAATTGCTGAGTGTCTGTGTCTCCGATGGCAGCCGGGGGCCTAATAAAGGCCACCAGGTCTGCCTGTGGTGAATGCCTGCTAGGTCATGCCAGAGGCATGACCTAGCAGATGCCTGTCCATTTTAAATGGACAGGCAGTAATACACTGCAATACAAAAGTATTGCACTGTATTATAATAGCGATCGGAGGATCGCATAGTGAAGTCCCCTAGTGGGACTAGTAAAAAAGTAAAAAAAAGTATTAAAAAACAAAAATAAAGTTGAATCCAGTCACATTCTGAAACTTTTATGTGATAAAATATGAAACCAACAAATTTAAAGGCTATGTTCACCTTCGCTACAACATTTTTTTTTATTGCTTCAATGCATCAAATATGAGAAATTACATAACTTTGCAATAGGTCTTAATAAGAAATATACTACCATTTAGTTTCTACAGCTACTATGCAGACTATGCATCTCCATGGTAACAGACAGCAAACAAACCTTGTATAGTCTGATCCAGCTGTCCCCTACTAATGTACATTCAGTAGGTTACCAAGAAGTAGGGGGCAGATGGGAGAGAGTATAATAAGACTACAGAGGGTTTGTTTGCTGTCTGTTACCATGGAGATGCATAAACTGCATAGATGCTGTAGAAACAAAACAGTAGTACATTTTTAATTAAGACCTATTACAAAGTAGTGACATTAAATGCATTGGAGAAATAAAAAAAACAACTGGATGTGATAGTGGACATAGCCTTTATGATTGCGTTTTAAAATTGCATATACTATCTTTCACACTTGTCTTAAAGGTGTGTGTATATGTATCTTTTAACCCCTTCCCCCTGCTTGCATTGTGGGCCCCAATGGCCAAGCCATTTTTTACATTTTTCCATTGTCACATTCGAAGAGCTATAACTTTTTTATTTTTGCGTCGACATAGTTGTATAAGGTCTTGTTTTTTGCGGGACGACTTGTAGTTTTTATTGGTACCATTTGAGAGTAGATGCGACTTTTTGATCACTTTTTATCAAATTTTTTTTAAGTCAGGATTAACAGAAAACAGCAATTATTTTTTACAGCGTTCACAGTGCGGGTTAAATAATGTAATAGATTTATAGTCGGGGTTGTTACGGACGTGGCGATACCAAATATGTGTAACTTTTTTGCTTTATTGTGTTTTTGTAATAGTAAAGCAGTTTGTAATGGGAAAAAGTATGTTTTTCATGTTTTTGAATTAACTTTATTCAACTTTTTTTTACTTTTATACTAGTCCCACTAGGGGACTTCACTATGCGATCCTCCGATCGCTATTATAATACACTGCAATACTTTTGTATTGCAGTGTATTACTGCCTGTCCGTTTAAAACGGACAGGCATCTGCTAGGTCATGCCTCTGGCATGACCAAGCAGGCATTCACCACAGGCAAACCTGGGGGCCTTTATTAGGCCCCCGGCTGCCATCGGAGACACAGACACTCGGCGATTTCATCGCCGGGTGTCAGTGGGATTAGAGGGAGCTCCCTCCCTCTCTCCAAAACCACTCAGATGCGGTGCACGCTATTGTGCACCGCATCTGAGGGGTTAATCGGGTGAGATCGATACTAATATCGATCTCACCCGGTCGAGCAGGGATGCCCCCAGCTCCAGCTGAGAGCAGGGAGATTTGAGAGCTCCCTGCTCTATTTACTTTATTCTAATGCAGCGCCGTGGAATAGCGGCGCTGTAGAATAAAGCCCATTAATGACCGCCGTGAAAAGGCTTATCAGCGGTCATTGAGGGGTTAAACTAGATGTTGTGCACAGAAGAGTTGCTGTTATTATAATTATTATTATTATTATTCATATTTCTACTGTTAATAAGTTTTCTGATAAATTAAGTTTTCTAATAAATGACATGTCAATTAGGCATTTTATGGGGGTCGGCAGTGGGTTTCACCTCACTAATGTTAATTTTTTTTTTTATCTTGCTCTGGTTTTCATGTAAAGGTGATGCTCTTTCACACCAATGAAATCAATGAACGCTACAAAAGTCCGCAAGTGAGCTTCTAGGTTGTCATGATATAAAATTCAGAGAGGGGTTTGAGCTGTCTCCATAGAAGATGGTGCTGAAACCACTCATTCCTAACATCAGTGTGGGTCCCAGCTGCAAGACAACTTTTACAATATGAAAATTGTACAATATTTTGTAATGTCTTCACAAGAGAATGTCCAGGATGGGGCTTCAATGCCTCTTGTGTAAAATATTTCCATGTATCTAATTTCAGTTATTGGTGCTTAAAGGGGTTGTCTAGTTTCAAAAACCAATTTTCATACACCCTATTAGGGAAAGAAGAGTTAATAGAAGGCGGTCCTTTATTTGGGATACTCATCTCTTCGCCAAAGTGGACACGAGTTACAAAGAGTGTCTCACAATTTGGAGGACCTGTCCTGTCCTGCATTACACAGACAACTGATTGATTTGATTTAATTGGTAATTGTGTAATGCTTAATTTTCCCTGTGGTGGTGCTGCAGGGAAACTGAACACTTACTGCCAATTTTCTCCATAGATTACAGCTGATAGCTGGGGTCCCCAGGGGGACACATTGGGATCTAATGGGCATTTCTAACAAAGACAACCCTTTTCAAATATATTACATTACATTACCATTAAAAAAAAATCCTAAAGCACTATCCATCAATGTAATAAATATTACACGGTGCTGTGTGGAATAATAATAGCAGACCAAAAAAGAAAAAGAGTTCCGGACAAAACCAGTACACACTGGGCTACAAAAATAATAAGGTTTTAATTAATTTAGATTTAAATATTAAAATATATAATTGAGGGTATCATTTCCCTGAACATTGCACAATTGACTACAATATTATTAAAAAATATAAACCCACATCACCTGGCTGGGAGATAGCACTACAAAGACAATGATATATCAATAATAACAGAAGTTATAAACAGCATACAAATATATCAAGATGTGTTGATTCAAACATTCAAATTATCCCTATAGTAGATATTGCAGATATTATTTCCCAGGAAATATAGCATATAGCTAGGCATATAGCCAGCCAAGAATAGCCCAGAGGACGCACCAGACCAGGTCCCCATCCATAGATGCGGGAAAAATAGATGCCCCCACCCGGTGACTACGGGGAGTCAGTCAGCGACAATGCCTAAATGGCAGTCACAGACCTGGTCCCCATTGGAAGCAGGAACCATCAGAACCAAATCGGAACCAAATATAGCGAATGCCACCAGGGACGGGGAGCCAGTCAGGGCACGCCACTAAGGCTGCCTCAGGCTGGGTCCCAGCCATGGACGGACGGAGAACCCACCAGTTACCAGGATAGACCAAATAGTGACCATTAATTTAATGCCTAGGAATAAAAACTACAAGTATCTTAGGAGAGTTAGAATCCCACCGATATAACAAAATGTAGCCATACATGCAAGATACACCAGTACAGCCTCAAAGAGCGGCAACTGTCACAGTGACAGTACATGGACAGCACCAGCCTGAATTACCATCTACAAATGCAAATCAATCAGGACGGCCCAACCCAATGGCGCCAGGGAGCCAGTCAGCGACAAAACTAAAAATGGTAGCCACAGACCGGGTCCCCATCAGCAGTCGGGGGGCGGGCCGCATTGTCAGCTGGTGCAACAAACAGTGTCGAGTCAAGGCACATAATCAAGGTTAACATAGGTCAGACTGTTGTTGGCTGGCTTCTAGCCATGTTTGGAAGGATGGCTTCTGGTTCTGTAAGCACATATGCTTTATACTTATATTCCCATGATGTGGATTTGCTATCCTAATTATTATTTATTTTTTATTTTATATCTTTCCTTTCTTCTCCCCCCCTTTTTGCTTAGTTTTTTGTTTGTTTTTTGTTTGGAGAAGGCATCTATCCATGATTCTGAGAGAATTTAGATGATTGTAAATGGTGGTTTTCCCCTTTTATCATGGTACTATGTATTAGTTCTGTTCGGGGCTTTACTAATAGCTCCAACACATTGGATACGATACGGTGTCTCTTTAATATGCATATTTGATTGTATTTGAAATTCTGACTCCATTATGAAGTTTATACTATTATATTATCTAGTCTGGTCGATGATGACCAAACTTAGGGTTAACTAATGACAGTTGTATAATGACAGACACTGCACATTTAAATGCAAATACTATAAAAAGGTGTCACCAACATGATTGCTATTCCTTGCTTTGAGAAAGTCCCAACTGGGGCGAAGTGTGTCAGCTGAACTAATTTCAGCACGGCGTGCTGTGTGTGACATCAGCACGCTGTGTACTCGCTTTTCATGCCTACAAGCTGTACAAACAGGTCTCCTGGATTCACCACGCGGTGAATAACTCTGCAGGATCCAGGTGAGATTACCCAAACATCACTTGCATTTTAGAATAAGAACCAGAACTCCTGATATATCCAATGGTGAGGAATCGCTAGCACCATCCTGAAAGACGTGATTGTAGTACTCCCTGCATATTTGGCTGAAAAAACTGCTTTAAAAGGGAACACACAAAAAGGAGAACTTTTGGTTACTATCGAAGCCATCTATTTGTCCATGGGGCCCCTTGACATCTATAAATAGATGAGTATACCTCTTATTGGATCAACTTGCGTGTGCTTTATATGCCTGGCTTTATGCTATATTTCTTGGGAAATAATATCTGCAATATCTACTATAGGGATAATTTGAATGTTTTCTTATCTCCATCGACACATCTTAATATATTTGTATGCTGTTTATAACTTGTGTTATTATTGATATATCATTGTCTTTGATGTGGGTTTATATTTTTTAATAACATTGTAGTCATATGCAATCTTCAGGGAAATGATACCCTCACCTATATATTTTAATATTTAAAACTAAATTAATTAAAATGTTATTATTTTTGGAGCCCAGTGTGTGCTGGTTTTGTCCGGAACTCTTTTTCTTTATATTCAATTACCACCTTAATTAATAGTCATCTAATAATTTCTGTTTATTCTTTTTTATTTACTTTCACAGATTCTGGATCTACGAGGGAGACTGAAATACTGATTTAAGACATTTGGTTCATCAGCAGATGGCGATTAAAGATTACGAGGAAAAAGTAATTGTGGACCTTAATATAGATACCCTGGCAGAATATTAAATGTGCAAATCTTGCACAAAGAAAAGTGAGCTTAAATTCTTCAGCAGTGAAGATAAAGACATATACCAAAAGAAAGAGTTTAGATCCAGATATTGATGAAAAAGTTGGGGCAACTAGTTATGAAGCTGGTGCAGTTACATAAATAACTTATTTTTATTATTACCATCTTGACATCATATCACCTTATAAAACACTAGCAATATGGGAGCACTGCAAGAAGAGGTCTTTATGGCATTTATAGAGCAGAATCTAGTTTACAAAACTATCTTTAGCCACACTGCGATAAATCAGGACTGACAAATATATAGAAATTCTGCAATGCTTCCTGTACCATCCATTTTCACAGAGTACACAACACTATAACCAGGGTCACCATACCTCCAATTGGCCCCCCACTGACTACCTACACTGCCCTTGACCCAGCTAGGCTGCCAAGACAAATCCTGTGCAAGAGAAAAAAAACATTTCAAACATCACTAAGTGAAAATCAAGCGGGTGGCGTTTTTATCCCGTTCAAAATGTTCTTCCTTCCTGCCAATTTTAAATCCCTCCACCTTCTTAATGCATATCTGCCTACAGCCTTCCTATTAAGACACCCTGTCATGCGAGGCCTCAATTCAGGTTAAGCTAAAAGTTCCATACGCTTACTTTCAACCTGACAAATAGACATCAAGAAAGGGGTAAATTGTTATTTTGAAGGGTTTTCAGTTTTGTTATAGTTACTTCATGAACATTTTTTGCAGTTAATTACAATTTAGGCAAACAATAGCATTGGCACCATATGACACAAAGATATCTTCTTGTTAGAAGTAGGTGCAGAGCACAATACAATACACAGAAATACAAATATAACAATAGAAAATAATAATAAGAACAATGCAAGATACATCACATACATAGCTCATGAAGAGTACCATTAGTTCCACCAAGATTTTTGGTTCCTAAAGCATGAGGTAGGTAAAAGAACTAGGATAAGCGAATCACAAGACTACAATCATGAAGGACTTTATTGAAGCATTATTAATATGCCTATTTGCTATCTTATTGAAAGCTCCAATGCTGTATCTTTTCCATGGTTCCCATATCACTTGAAAGAAATAAATGTACACAATGGCGCAGACATAGGGTATTATCCCATGTTTGAGTGTCAGAAAGAAGAGTTTGTCAAATAGTGCTCATCTGGTGATGTCATGCTAGACGCACAACATCCCTGTAGACGTGGTCTTTACAATGTAGAAATCCAGGGAACTGCAAGTCATGGGTTTGTCTGGATAAAAAGTGCTTGTCCAAATTCAATTGATATTGTAGTATTACATCTATTGGTAGGTGAGATAGCTAAAAAAAAACAAACCCTTGTTAGGTGCTGTTCCCTTCTGGTGCAGTCCTTTTTCTGGTTTACAGTGTTATGCATCCAATAACAACACTGAAGCCATTCAAATAGTGATTATAGTGACACAAGAGACGCGTTTCGGAGCCGTAACACCTAATTCTTCAGGCATTATATCACAGGAATAACATGGTGTGATGATAGTACAAACATTTATACTGAAAAAAAAATCAGAAAAAAAGGATGATAGTGAGGCAGAGGTCAAGGGTTAACTTTCAGTATATGTTACATAAATGAAATGCATCGCTTGTGCCACTATAAATAAAGAACATTCTATTTGAATGGTTTCAGTGTTGTTCTTGGATGCATAACACTGTAAACCAGAAAAAAAAAATTGCACCAGAACGGAACTGCGCCCAACAAAGGGCTGTTTTTTTTTTTAAGCTATTTTCATCTAGCAATAGGTGTAATACCACAATATCCCTATGGTTCCCACATCGATATATTGTATGTCTATTGCGAGATTCCCATTTAATTCTTCTGTGAGACAATATTGTGGTAGGAGCAGTGGCCTGCAATTATAAATTGTATAAAGACGAGAGAGGTCTGACTATACATTTTCCCCATAAAAAGGTAAATCAGCGCTATACTTTTTTTGGGGGAGGCATTGGTCTTGCAAACTAGGTTACATTATCAAAAACGTCGGCCCTCCAAGTTTTTTTTTTTTTTGCAGATCCACCAGAAATGAAGGAGGTACTGTCTTCTTCTAGACACTTCCAGAACTTATATAAATAGATTTATCTTTTGCAAACATTGCTATTTTACCTTGGATTTTATACCATCTCGTCAAAATTTTATAACAATTCTTTTGTATTCTGACAACCCTAAAGTTTTTATATGGAGCTCACAAGATATGTGAAACTTCACTGATTGATAGTGTCCTCCCTAAGTCCATTTCCCACAAGCAAACGTAAGAAGGGTGGAAAGCGAGGTGGGTGTGGATAATTTTTGATATTATTGGGACATCGGCTTATCTAGATACATAGTACGGGATAGTAAGGTCTCAAACCATGAGAGAGGTCAATTAAAAGAAGGCATTTTACAGGTATTGAGTAGGGAAGTTCCAAAAAATGTGAGAAGAGGGACATGCAGGAATGATAGTCCATTTGTGCTGTAACAATAATTTCTGTCATGACAAAGTCATTCTGGCATTTACAATGAAAGAGTGAAATCCTAAAACATTATGTTATTTTTAGTGCTTTTTTTTTAATTATTTTATACTTTATAGATTTGTTTATTCAGCATTGTTCTATAAGTCACAGAGTGATGCTTAAATCATATCCCTTGGATATTTCTTGGTAATATTTACTTTAATGTTTGCAGTGTATAGAGGAATATTTCCTGATGTTTCAGCATACAGCTGATTATTAAAATAATTTGCATATATATTTTGTATAATCTCTTAGCTTTTATGATTAGACACACTTACAGTATGCACCCTGGTCAATTAATATTATGCATTCTATGCATAACAAAACATTTACCTAATTGATATTAACAAGCAATTATATATTTTTCCCTTTGTTATTAGCAATTGCTTCTCCAATTTCAGTGTAAGTCAGATTGTACAAAGGCCATAGTGGGAGATTGTCAGGTGAGACGATTGCATATAAACTGAAGGACCAATTCACAATTGATATGAAAACTAATGAGGGAAAGTGGTGCATATATACAAAATAAATAATTTAACTGTTGTAGAGCATCTTGGATTTAGAAAATAAAAGTGTATGTTGTAGTACAATAAACTGCAATAATCATCTAATTTAGTTTCATAATATTCAATAAAAGCCTCATGCATCTATTAGCCAGTGGCGTAGTTAAAGGGAAACTGTCATCAGCGTTTCACCTATTAAACCAGCAATACCTGGTGGTAGTGGGTGAAAAATAATTTCTATATAACCTATAATTGTCTTCTTAGTCGGCTCTGTAGCTTTAGTATTCAGCTTTTTAGTGTTCCCACATGTATGCTAATGAGCAGAAAAGAGTAAAATCTTCGTTTGAAGAGTCAAATCTTCATTCCTCAAGTCTTTCCGAGTTAACCCCGCCTCCTTACTTTTGATGGACAGCTCCTCGCCTTTGCCCAGCACACTAAATCCCACACTTGTGCATTGATGTCCCCTTCTGGTGTGAGTACACAAAGGGACACCGGATGATTACGATAAAAGGCGCAAAATGTTTGCAGACCGTTATTTACAGTCGGAGGAGGAGTTTAGGAGAGGGATAATGGCAATGAACTTATGATAGCAGCGGCCAGTGAGGGATAAGTAAAGTTCAATAGGTGAAATAATGGTGACAGGTTCCCTGTAAAGGTGGGTCCAAATGTAGCTGTCTCATCTGGGCTATAAAAGGCCCCTTTGCCACATAATTTGACACCATTATTATAAATGGTCCATGGTAGGTTGGGGCCCTGTTATAGATTGTGCATTGGGGCCCAGGTGAGGTTACTCCTCTTCTTTTAACAATATTGACAACACACAGTAAGGTAGCTTTGAATAATCAGTGGGTATATTACTGTACTGATAGCCGGTGATAGACCCAGTAATAAGCAAGTGTCAGTAATGTTACTTGCTTATTACTTTGATAGCAAGGTGTCAATGCTCTAGCACTAGTGTCAAGCACTAGATCTTTGTTTATGTACTGTACCACTAAGCTCCAATGAAAACATAGTTTGAACAAACCAGGCAATGTCCAAATATTAATATCTGCATTCTACTGTATGGATATTTACCTTTAAAAGGTTTTCCAGGATATACCTTTTTTTAAATGTATTTTTTAATGTATTTATAAATGTATTTTTTAGAATTATGGAAATGTATCTCCATATTAAAACTACTACTACTGATACTACCACATACTACACTTTAACAAATATGTCAGGGCTCTCCATTGGAGACACCCATGGACATTGCTATAATTCTGGGTGCAACATTTTTCAACAACATGTAATGTTTACAATAAAAAAAAATAGAATAATAAGGGAAAAGTTAGGTGCCAAAAAGCTTTTGAACTGTAAAATGTATATCTGCAGCAAACATTTTCCTATTTGCAAGCAGTGTCAGTCTAAGGGCCCACTAGGGGAAATTAATCAGAGGACCTACCCTGTAGAGCAAATACATATTCCCATTTAAATTTCATTATATACTCTGCAGTTATTATAGCAGACACATAAATAATCAATGAGAACTAATAAACAACAGAAACAAGTAATCCAATCCAGCATCAGTTTAGTTGACCATTACAAGACCTCATGGACCTTGTTGAGCCTGGGCTCCTATATAGTCTGGTTCCTACGATACTCAGAGAAAGAAACAACCAGGTGGCACAATGAACCTATAGCACCCCACTTTCCCAAGACTTGGTTAGGGTCGAGGTACTCAGCTTGTCTTAGGACTTTGGTGGCTCTAGCTAGCAAGGTGGTAGATTCTCTGGATATCGCCAGCTAATGAGGAACCAGACAAACAATAGGAAGGTAGGAGATATGTTTGCTAAAGGTAACAGCCAACAGTACAATAACAAGTCCCATAGAAGAGAACACACTATTGTGATTAGTATGACTTTCCCTCTACCAGTGAGGAGGTGTCCTAAAGAGAATGGGTATAGTAGTACTTTCAGACAGTTAGGCGACAAGTGCAGAGGAGAAGAGTCCGTTTAGAAGCTTAATGAAGCTGCTGTGCAGCCTATAAGTGGAGAGGGAAGTAATCTCGGTTGTCAGTTCACACAACAGTCCAGTTTATTTCCTTTTTATTGAAACATTCTGATGTCAGAACATGATTAAAGCGACCCTCCGGTCCCAGGACAAAATTATAAATATGACAGGGTACATGGAGTTATATTACCTCGTGCCCTCCAGTTGCGCCGCTCTGCCGTGGATCTGCCGCTTTGGGCTCCCCTCTGTATTGTCCCAAAATAGCCAGAGCACTTCACAGACTCCCCTTGTTCTCTAATTGCTCTGGCCAATCCGAGAATAAATGGAGTGTCTCGGACTCGTAGTCTAAGAAGCGCTGCTGCCATTTTGGGACAACACATAGGGGACCCCAATGCGGCAGATTCACGTCAGAGGGGCACAACTGTGCGTCACCAGGTATAATTAACCAATACACCGAGGCATATTTAAAATGTTGTCACGGGACCGGAGAGTCGCTTTAATAAATAGATTTAATTTACATATAATTAGCAATTTGTGATGCAAAAAAAGTGCTGAACATACTGTGTATGGGATAATGTATCTAAAAATATGATCAGTTCTGTGACCATATAAAAGCACAAGATCGTAGGCAGAGTATAGTGATACATATCACAAGAATCTGAAGTAATTTATACTAGGGCTTCCATTATGCCTTAGTATGCACAACTGAAAGGAAACTTTCTGTCCATGATTTAATTGATTGATATGAAAGATCCTCATTCATATCCTCATCCACTTTTCATAAAGAAGGTCGCAGCTGTGTTCTGCAGCAGCTGGGGCACAATACAGTAGCTGCTGCAGCTGCTGAAGGGCCTCTTCTTATAGAAAGAGTTTTCACTACATGATGGTCAGTGGTCGACACAACAGAAGAAACTTTCTACAAAGCCACTTAACATAGCTCTTCTGCAGGATGTGATGAGCAGCATAATTCATCTCAATCGTCAGGTTCAGACATCAGATTGTGAAGTTTTTCTAAATATTATTATATAAATATTATTATATGATACAGGTATTATTTACAAACACTTCAATAAAAATGTCCGTTGATGAATGAATCTTATATTAACATGAAAAGTACATTGTATCCTGGGAAAACAATCTCTTGAAAATAGAAGTAAACTTGTTCTGTTTTTGTATCTTAGTACACATAATTTATTTCTCTTGGGTTATCTTTAAAAGTGCCTTCACAGCAAATTAGGGGCCTGAATCTGTTCTGAAGCTTCTCTGCTATTTATGGAATCCTTGCAAAATGTAGCTATGCCACTGAAGCTTCAAATACACAATATAAATTGCATTACCTCAGGCCTTTTACTCATTTGTGAACTCCCAGCATATAATTGATGCCACAGCACTGGCTGCATCATTAAAGGGAAACAAAATGTTTTGACCACAAAGGAAAAAAGAAAGTGTTTTGGGGAGCAGATGTAATAAGCATGGTTTATTTTTATTTTTTTATAATCTATTAATTTTTGGGGAAAATTTTTCAGAAATGAACAACATACATAGTGGTTGCCCAATTAGATATATTATGAAAGAACAAAATAGTCGCAAGACAAGTTACAATTACCATTCATAGGGATCGTATTTAGATTTAACAATTAAATAAAGGTCTAGTATTAGTATAAGAGATCCATGGCACAGCAAAACATCACAAGTGAAAACGATATATACCTGGATGTACAATTTGTGAACCATTTCTACGTGGAATGTATTTGAGTAATAATAAAAGAAAATAACAGAACTAAACAAATAATGAAATGTCTCATACAAGATACAAGCTAAGATGTAAAGTGTTTAAAATCTGGGATATAAGCAGAGAACCATTCACTAAGGAACACAGTTATGAGCGCTACGTATCCAAGGGCCCCCACAATTTCTCATATTTACTAAATGAGTGATCATTATATGCCATCATTTTCTCATGGGAGCATGTACTATTGACATGTGCAATTATTTCCTGTATGGAAAGAACTGTCAGGCTTTTCCAATATCTAGTAACTACCAGTTTGGTCACGATGAATATATGAGCTGAAATAATCCTATAATTAGCCGGTATGGTATTAATATTTAGAAAAAGTCGTGCTACTGATGGGGAAGGAGCAATAAGGCGTCCCTACAAGTCTTGATAACAAAGCGAATGAAGAGTTCCAAAGATTTTTGTGCAGCGGGCAGTTCCATAAAATGTGGAGAATGGTGCCTCTGCCCCCACAATTTCTCCAACAAAGGTGGGAAGCACTAGGAAACATATGCTGAATGTCTGGAGTATAGTACCATCTGAGTATAGTCTTCATCACCGACTCATATTTTAAAGTGCACTTCAGGTGTTTTGTTACAAAGGCAAGAGAGTATGGCCATCTAGATAGGGGATAAACTCATGTGAGCTCCGTCTCCCAAGCCAAGAAAGGAGAAGACTTTTCAAATTTAGCTTTAGAACTTAAGAGGTCATATAGAGGACGCAAGCCTTTAAGTTGTGTAACAGGTTGAGACCATATCTGGAATACATCTGAATTCGCTGTGACTTTACAAGGAAAAAACTGATTGTTAAAAATAAAATTTGAGTTTTGTCGCCATATTCTGAGAGCCATAACTTTTTTATTTTTCTGATGATTTAGCGGTATGAGGGCTTATTTTTTTTTGCAGGGCGAGCTGTATTTTATATTGATACTATATTGGGGTACGTGAGACTTTTTGATAACTTTTTATTTCATTTTTTTGTGGGAGACGAAGGGACTAAAAAAACAGTAATTTTGATGTTTTACATTTTTTTTTTTACGCCGTTCACCGTGCGGACTAAATAATGGTATCTTGTAATAGTTCAGACTATTATGGGTGCGTCGATACCAGTTATGTTAGCTTCTTATTTTTTTTACATTGTGCTTGAGGGAAAATGGGAAAAGTTGTTTTTTTTTACTTTTAATTTTTAAATTTGTTAAAAAAACTTTATTTTACTATTTTTTTTTTACTTTTTTTACTTGTCCCCCTAGGGGACTTTTACCAGCGATCGTTAGATCGCTTGCAAGATATACTGCAATACTAATGTATTGCAGTATATCGTGATTCTGACAGTCTCCTATGAAGCCCTGCCAGAGGCAGGGCTTCATAGGAGTACAAAGATGGCGGACCTGGGGGACTTCATCAGGCCCCCAGGCAGTCATGCCAGCCAATGGTACCCCCCGATCTCACCGCGGGGGGCATTGGTACATTACAGGGGGTCACCCACCTGTTTTTAGTCATTTAAATGCCGCGATCGCTATTGACCACGGCATTTAACGCTCGTTACCCAGAAGTGTCGGCTGTAACACACAGCCGACACACTCGCTCTATGGAGTTTGCCAGCTTTATTATCTTGGGAATAAAATTGCGGTTTGATAGATTGCACTTTTTTTTTCATATTTATACATTAAGCAGTCTCTTAGGCCCCATGCACACGACCGTAAAAACTCCCGTAATTATGGGCCGTAATTACAGCCAATAATTACGGGCCTATAGACTTCTATTAGCCACGGGTACCTCCCCGACTGCTTACAGGAAGGTGTCCGTGCCGTTGAAAAAGATAGAACATGTCCTATTTCAGGCCGTAATTAGAAGTCTATGGGGCTCCCGTAATTACGGGTGACTACGTGTGTGCACCCGTAATTACGGGAGCGTTGCTAGGCGACATCAGTAAATAGTCACTGTCCAGGGTGCTGAAAGAGTTAAACGATCGGAAGAAACTGTTTCAGCACCCTGGACAGTGGCTACCGATCACAATAAAGATAAAGCTGTATAAAAAAAAAAGACGTTCATACTTACCCAGAACTCCCTGCTTCTTCCTCCAGTCCGGCCTCCTGGGATGACGTTACAGCCCATGTGACCGCTGCAGCCAATCACAAGCCAATCACTGGCTGCAGCGGTCACATGGACTGCCGCGTCATCCAGGGAGGTCGGACTGGATGTCAAGAGAGGGACGCGTCACTAAGACAACGGCCGGGTAAGTATGAATTTCTTTTACTTTTATTATGGAAAGGGCTGTCCCCTGTCCCTTCTCTCTATCCTGCACTGATAGATAGAAGGGCTGCCGATTAGTGCAGTGCAATTTTGCAGCCAAAAACGTGCCCGTAAATACGGGTGGAATACGGGTGACACCGGACCCGTATTTACAGGCACGTGTCCGTAAATACTGGTGCAATACGGGTCGAATACGTGTGACCAAGGACCCGTATTTACGCCAGTATTTACGGGTGGACAAAAATACGGTCGCGTGCATGGGACCTCAGTTTGATACCAAGATTCCGTAGCTTCTCTATATTTTCCAGAGATATATCGGATTTATTTAGAGATTCGAAATTACGTATCTGTGCTAGTATTTAATCAAATTGGCGCTCCCTATCTTTTTTTGCTCTATGTCCCCATTTTATAAAAAGGTCCCTCATGTATGCCTTATGCGCATTCCAGAGAACAAAAGGATCCCGGACAGAGTTAACATTTAAAAGGAAGTATTCATCAAGGTCCTTACGAAGTTCGTCTTTGGACATTAAGTAAGCATTATTTCTCCATAGTAAATTTGGGTAAGTGGGTTGTGCTTAATTAACACATATAGTAATTGCTGCGTAATCTGACCATTTAATCAACACAATAGTAGATTTTTCAACTTTCTGTAATAAAGATCTACCTGTGAGAAATAAATCTATGTGAGAATAAGATTTGTGTACCGGGGAGAAATGTGAATAATCTCTCTCTGAATCATGTTGAATCCGCAACACATAATATATGTCCTCCTTATGTAGGACAATGGCTAGGGATTGGGAGTAGGATCTATGTACGGCTGTGGAATCCTTCTGAGAATCATGTACGGTATTAAAATCACCACAAATCACTAATTCACCCTGTTTAACCTTGTTGATTTTATGGAATAATTTATTAAGGAAACAGAGCTGGTGGGTGTTTGGGGCATAGATAACCACCATTGTAAATAACACATTATTGAGTACTATTTGAATGATGTACCTACCATAGGGGTCCAATAGAGACAAAATTGGAGTGAACACCACTGTATTTTTGATGGCGAGAAGTACCCCCCGTTGTTTCCTATTATGGTGAGAAAGAATAATTTTAGAAAAGTGGGGGTGTCTTATTCTATGTGCATCCTTCTCTACTTTATGGGTCTCTTGAGTACAGAACACATCACACCTCAAAGAAAGTGTCTCCTTCCACATAAACAATCTTTTATGGGGACTTTTCAGGCCCTTTATATTTAAGGAAGCTAACTTATTCATCTTGGTATAATAAATAAAACGCAATTGTGTAAGGTTGTGAACTCGGGTGATATATGAGCAAAATATCTATCCCTAAGTGAGTATCAATAGAAGAGTATACTTCATAAATATTCATATTCTATAAGACCAAATTATTACACCATACAAGTGAAGGTATATCAAACATCTGAGAATTATAAGGTATCACATATCTAGCTGAGAGAGACATTAGAAAAATTAAAACTAAGACGTAACTTACCCAAAGATGCGAGTCAGAGACACTAAATGAACACAATAAACACATAAGCAGCTATATAAGCTGTAGAAAGATGGTGGGACAGTCACTCAGGGCTCGTTACCCAAAGACATGGCCGAACTCCAACCGGCACTTGCTGCTCGGTAAAATAGCTCTTCAACGGTTGGTTCGTCTCCGAGGGGGTCACCATTTGCTAGTCGTGTTCCAGACGGTTAGACAAGATTGTACTATCATCTGCAAGTTCTGGAAGTGAAAGATTCCACATTTGCAGGAGTTTCCTCCCCTCAGTCAATGAAGAGATTACGTGCAGTGATCCATTATGGCGTATTCGAATTTTCACAGGTAAACCCCATCTGTATGCAATTTTTTGGTCCCGTAATACAGAAGAAATCGGAGACAAATCTTTACGAAGGCAAAGCGTTACCAATGATAAATCTGCAAACAGCTTAATAGGTAAGGTGACGGCAAATCGGCAAGTGTCCTAGCAGAGGCCATCAAGGCATCTTTCAACATCCCTTGACATGGTATCAGGAAGATGACTTTGGCGAGGTACCCTGTGCGCGCCATCTATTATTATATCAGTAGTGGAACTTGTCAGTAGTATAGCCATCATGAGGTCTTGTATGTACTTTACGAGATCTTTCGATTGAATGTCTTCCGATATGCTCCAGATTTTCACGTTATTCCGCCTGGTCAGTCTTTGAGATCTATAACTTTAGCTTTTAGGTTATCAATCTCTGTAGATAGGTGATTGTGTGTATCCACAAGGTGATTGTGAGAGGTAGCAAAGTCTCCTATTTTGCTTTCCACATGATGTATCCTATGACCCAATCCCTGCATTGTAGAGTTAATGGGAGCCAATAAAGTTGTGAATTCATTATGCATGGAAATGCTAAATTCCGTTAGCATCTCTTTAATTAATGTACCCGATGCAGGGCGATCATTGGTAGGTATGTCCATAAATGCTTTTGCGATAGATGATGGTACGCTGGGGAAAGAAGCAATTTTGCTTACCTCTGACTCCTGACGAGTCTGGTTTTGGAGTCTGAGTCTCTGTTTCACAGTGCTCACTGAAGGAGGAGATGGCGTCGGCAGCATGTTAGTTTTGGCGCCCAAATTCTCTGAGGACACCGCTGCAAGGGTGCTGTATCTGGAGCCTGGGACAAACACAGGAGAGGTTTTCCGAGTGTCCTCTGTGGTAGTTGGAGGATGTTTACTTCCCTGTGAAGAACAGGATGAAAGCGGGGAAGCCAGTTTACCCCGGCCTTGAGGTATGTGAGTGGGAAGTGACTCTGGAGTCTCCCTCGTCTCCATCCCGATCTTTGTCGACGTAAAACTCCAGTTTGCCTTGCTGTCTAATGCTTCTCCAGAAGCCCAAATGATGCATTGTGAAAAGCCTTGCTGTGAAAATGGCTGTTAAAGGTGCCGGAGCCCGGGAATCAAGTTACCATATATATCTCTCAGCTGCCAAGCCACGCCCCAGCATGGTTTATTTTAATCCCAACATTGTAAAGATATAAAGTAGATACAAAATCACACACAGTCCATTTCCTGTGGCACAATGAGTCCCAATATGTCTGGACATAACACAAGAAAAAAATAAGGATTTAAAGTGGCTGGGCAGTGAAGACAAATATGATCCACAGTCCTCTAAATGTTAAATGAAGCAGCACTGGGTTTTGGTCACAGCATTTCACTGGAAATTGTCAAATTTGAACTTAATTTGTTCTCTGCACCATGAAGCGTCATGCAGAGAGAGTCAAGCTTTATGTTGTTAGAAATGTACTAAGCTGAAAGTGTGCATTCTTTCTCAGCAAGTAAGCAAATGTTCATAAGCACTAGCTATTTTCTAGAACAAAAATGTTAGCTCCATGACGACGAATGAAAGCACAATTAAAAGACTTTTAAGATTGTGTTCTCTCTCTCTCACTCTCTCTCTGTGTATATAAATAAAAATTATACAGCACCTTGAGAGAGTTCACAAGAAAACATTGAGCATATTTTTGCAATGGGGCACTAGTCCATATTGGTCAGCCCTTTATTGGTTTAGGCACCACAATCCTTAATCCCTTACCAACATTTGACATAAGAGTGCAGTCACACGTTGTGTACATGCTTTGTATTTCCACACCGTAAACATATGCTGCAGAAAACTACAATGTATGCCTATGGGAAAATGATTCTGCATCTCAGATTTCTCTACTGCGGTGCACAATATTTTTCCTATTGGCTTACATTGTAAACTTTTTTCCACAGCGAATGGCTATGCGGTGGAAATGCAAAGCAAGTACGCCACGTGTTATTGCACTCTTATACATCTTTGTCGGAAAGGGTTGGAATGGAGGGGGCTCAGTGGGCTGAGCCCACTTCACACGCTGTGGGTGTCAGCTGTGTGTTACAGCTGACACCCACGTCTAACGGCCGGGATTTGAGATAACTTTAAATCCAACCATTTAACCACATGTATGCCGTGGTCAATAGCGACCGCAGCATCTAAGCTGTTAGATAGAGGAGGGCCCCGCTGTCACTCCATGCCCCCCCCGCAAAGCAATAGCGTTGTGCCGATGGTTGTCATGGCAGTCTGGGGGCCAAATGAAGGGGTGATAACAGCCAGTAATAATCACAAAACACTGCAATACATAACTATTGAATTGTATTGTACCAGCTATTCAAAAATCGCTTGTTCGAGTCCCCTAGGGCCTGACTAAAACAGATTGTATAACTGAGGCTAATGAGACTATATGGTGACATAATGAACAACCTCCTCTTGTAGATAGTGTAACACAGCCCCCCTTGTCGATAGTGCCACCCCGTGTAGATAGTGCCACACAACCCCTTGTAGATGCTGCCACACAGCGCCCCTTGTAGATAGTACCACACAACTCCCTGTAGATATTTCCACACTCCGCCTAGTAGATGGTGCCAAAGACCCCCTGTAGATAGTGCCACACACATCCCTTGTAGATAAAGCCACACAGCCCCCCTTGTAGATAGTGCCACACACACCCCCTGTAGATAGTGCCGCACAGCCCCCTTGTAGATAGTTCCATTAGTTCCACCATTAGCGGCAGCTGTACCAGCGGCACCTGGTCAGTAGCAGCTGTGCAGCGCCATCCTCCTTCCTTGCCTCTTAGTTGAGCCCGGGGCTTTATAACATAAGCCGAACCAGTCACAGTAGCAGTGCACGTTGCATTCTGAATTTATAGCATGCAGGGAGTTAACAAGACAATCACTGTTAATTAGTAGGCAAAAAATAATGTTGTTGTGCTCTAAAGATGACAGCAGACTCTACAGACAGCACATTTTATCTGCATATCATGGGAAATGGAAGTTGACACAATGTAGAAAAGAACAGAAAGTTGAAAAGAAACATTCAGCATACTCTGTATTAGCAATCGTGCAGAGGAATATAACAATGGTTTATATTATTATGATGATGTTATCTTCAGATGAGGACTAGAACTCAGGAACTGAGGTGCACTTATAACAGTTTATAACATCAGGAAATAAATACAAGATATATTTATTATGTCTGATAAAAAGCCATATATCTATGGTCCAATTTTATCAGTCAGGAAAAGGTGTATGCCCACTCACATTCGAACAATCAAGGGCAGACATATTCTTGCTCATACTCGGGCATATACATTCATTCACTCATACAGTCAATCGGGAACAGGCATATATGCGATCACCCTTGTATAGTCAGTCAGGAACAGGTATGTAATAACGTGTACGCAGGGCCGGCCTTAGGTTGGATGGCGCCCTGTGCGGTACTCTCTATTGCCGCCCCCTACACAAACCAAAAATTAACCACATATATACACACGCACATACTGTAACATACATACTGTACATATATAAAGACAGATATTTAGACATACAGGCAAATATACATACACACATTCTGGGATATATACAGTACATACAGGTAAATATATAGATGTACAGATACATATACACACACACACACACACACACACACACACACACACACACACACCCAGGGCTGCCATCAGGTATTTCTGGGCCCCATGCTGCCAACGAGTCTGGGCCCCCGCCCCCTCAATATTAGGAGGGGGTTTGAAATGTAAAGGGGCGGGAGGTAGGGCACAGTGAAAAGAAAACTAGCAAGGTTTATTTGGAGGAGCAGGGAAGAGACAGGAGGTGGGTGTCGGAGGGCAAAGGGGAAAGACTAAGTGCCAGGGCTGGGAGAACTGAAAGTAGCAGTGGTAGCCAGGAGGGAGAGTCAAACTCACAGGGGCTCAGTGGAGTGACAGGGAAGAGACAGCGGTTCTGTGGGGGGCAAAAAGGGAAACAGTGTGTGTGTGTGTGTGTGTGTGTGTGAGTGTGTGTGTGTGTGAAAATAATCTGTCGGGGTATAGGGGGGCAATATAAACAAAAATCATTGCACTGAAGCTGCTGAAGTCCTATACACAGCAAAGTCACTCACCAAAATGTAGTTCTGGTTGCTGCATTCGCTAAGATCTCCCATCGCCACGGGCACACCTGGATGATGTTTTTGCATTCTCTTCACACGCCGCACACAGGTTATCTGTGTAAAAACGACACAACAAAATTAATTCAGACACCAAACCAGAAAAAAATTCAGACCCTAGACCAGACCTGTTAGGTAATTCAGACACCTTTCCACCAGACCCCTACCTGTGGCCAGAGTTTAGCATTTAGACTTTAGATCTACATGGGGCTGTGTGTGGCACACTCTACAGGGGGGGGAGTGTGGCGCTATCTACAGGGGGTCTGGAGCGCTATTTACAGGGTGCAGAATGCTATCTACAGGGGGGGGGGTGGCTCTATCTACAGGGGGCTGTGTGTGGCACTCTCTACAGGGGGTGTGTGTGGCGCTATATACAGGGTGTGTGGAGCACTATTTACAGGGGGTGGGTGTGGGGCACTATTTACAGGGGGTGGCACTATCTACAGGGGCCTGTGTGGGGCGCTATCTACAGGGTGGATGGCACAATCTACAGGGCAATGTGGGACTATCTACAGAGGTGTGTGGGACTATCTACAGGGGTGTTGTCACAACTACAGGGGATGTGTGACGCTATCTACAGGGGGCTGTGGCACTATCTACAGAGGGTGTGTGTGTGGCACTATCTACAGGGAGGGGGTGTGTTTCTATCTACAGGGGGGTATGTGCGGCACTATCTACAGGGGAGTATGTGCGGCACTATCTACAGGGGTGTGTGTGCCAATATCTACAGTGGGGAGTGTGCCAATATCTGCAGTTGGGTGAGTGTGGCACTATCTACAGGGGATTCCAGTCCAGGAGGAGACCCTGACCTGACTGTCCATATATGGACAGTGACCTCAGGGGCTACCTCTAAGAGAGGAATCCCCGGCCAGAGAGTAGCAACTGCCATAGTATTAAATTGTATCTGCATCCTGTGGTCGCAGATACAATTGAATATGGCAGTTGCTGCGAACACGTCTGGGACAGTAATTTGCCGGGACTGTCTCTGTAGATTCAGGACAGTACCTGCAAATTCATGACTGTTGGCAACTATGCCTCCGGTATAAGCTCTCTCCCCCTACCCAGGTATACTCTCTCCCTCCTCTACCTCTCCCCATGTATAATTTCTACCCTCCCTTCAGATATAAACTCTTTTCCCCAAATTATTACCCCCCTAGTATAATGCCTCCTCCAGTGCCATCCTCCCTCCATTATTATCTCCTTCCCACTCTAGAATAATTTCCCTCCCCTCCCAATGCCATCTCCCTGCCCCCATTATCATCTCCCTGCCCCCATTATCATCTAACTCTACCCCCCCATAGAAAGCAAAAATCTTACCCACGTCTGTATTAGTTTACCCACCCTGCAACATAGGATTGTATCACTATCAGCTCTACCACGGCTCTTATCTCCTGTGCTGCATAAACAGAGGGAGAAGACAGGTTTATTGTCACATGTTACACAGGACAGGAGATAAGAGCCGTCGTAGAGCTGATAGTGATACAATCCTATGCTGCAGTGTTAAGAGGAAATAATACAGAGGTGGGTAAGATATTTACTTTCTATGGCGGCAGGAGGAGATTTTTTCAGGAGACTCTGGGCAGCAGCAGCCGGACACAGAAATAACTTAGTACTCACTGTGTCAGAAGAAGAAGACTGCTGCTGGACGTATCCTCTGAGGCTGAGCTCATAACTCCCGCTGTTGTGATGTCTCCACTCCTTGTCTCCTCCCCACATGCTATCACGCTGTTGTGGAGGAAGAGGAGGGGCGGGCACATCTCACTCTCCAGCACGCCCTTATGGTTTTATTCTGATGTAAAGAACGGGCCCCGGCTTTGTGATGGGACCTATTCCTTTCACCAAAATGAAATCATAAGGGCCACACTGCCATGAGTATATTAATTCCAGCGGTAGAGTGCGGGCCCCTTTTTTTTCTATTTATGCCCGGGCCCCTGACTGCTGTACCACCAGTACTGCCCTGATGGCGGCCCTGCACTCACCTGCAGATAAATACACAGACAGGAACATATCCAAATACATAAAAGGCACATATATACAAGCACAAAAACACATTCACAAAGAGACCCAGTACAGATAATGTAGTAGATTTCACAGGCAGTCCTATGTAACACCACAGATAACACACAGTGAAAACTCTGAGTACAGATAATGCCGTAGATTTCACATGCAGCCCTATGTAACACCACAGATAACACACTGTAACAACTAGGACAGATAATGTAGTAGACGTTACCTGAAGTCCTCTGTAACACCACAGATAACACAGTGCTAGCTCTCTGAGTACATATAATGTAGAAGATGTTACCTGCAGTCCTATGTAACACCACCGCTAACACAGTGATAACTCTCTTAGTACAGATAATGCAGTGGATGTTATCTGCAGTCCTATGTATCACCACAGATAATACAGGGATAACTCTCTGAGTACAGATAATGTCGTAGATGTTACCTGCAGTCCTATGTAACACCGCTGATAACACAGTGATAACTCTCTGAGTACAGATAATGTCGTAGATGATAACTATACCCACAGACACATATAAACACACACACACACACACACACACACACACACACACACACACACACACACACACACACACACAGGCATATATATAAGGGCAGCAGAGTATATTAGGGGCAGCAGGGTTTATAAGGGGCAGCAGAGTATATAAAGGGCAGCAGGGTATATAAGGGGCAGCAGGGTATATAATGGGAAGCAGGGTATATAGGGGCAGCAGGGTATATAAGGGGCAGCAGGATATATAAGGGGGAGCAGGGTATATAGGAGGCATGAGATTATATAAGGGGCAGCAGGATATATAAGGGGCAGCAGGATATATAGGGGCAGCAAAGTATATAGGGACAGCAGGATATATAGGGGCAGCAGGGTATATAGGGGGCACAGGATATTTAAGGGGCAGCAGAATATATAGGGGGTAGCAGGGTATATAGGGGCAGCAGGGTATATAGGAGGCAGCAAGGTATATAAGGGGCAGCAGGATATATAGGGGCAGCAAGGTATATAGGGGCAACATGGTATATAGGGGACCACAGGATATATAAGGGGCAGCAGAATATATAGGGGGAAACAGGGTATATAGGAGGCAGCAGGGTGTATATAAGGGGCAGCAGGATATATAGGGGGTAGCAGGGTATATAGGAGGCAGCAGAGTATATAGGAGGCAGCAGAGTATATAAGGGGTAGCAGGATATATAGGGGACAGCAGGGTATATAAGGGGCAGCAGGGTATATAGGAGGCAGCAGGTTATATAAGGGGCAGCAGGATATGTAGGGGGCAGTGGGATATATAGGGGACAACAGGATATATATGGGCATCAGGGTATATAGGAGGCAGCAGAGTATATAAGAGGAAGCAGGATATATAGGGGCAGCAGGGTTTATAGGGGCAGCATATATAAGGTGCAGCAGTATATATACGGGCAGAAGGGCATATATATAGACAGCAGGATATATAGGGGCAGCAGGATATATAGGGATCAGCAGGGTATATAGGGGCAGCATGGTATATATGGGGCAGCAGGATATATAAGGGGCAGCAGAATATATAGGGGCAGCAGGGTATATAGGGGCAGCAGGGTATATAAGAGTTAGCAGGGCATATAAGGGGCAGCAGGATATATAGGGGTAGCAGGGTATACAAGAGACACCAGGGTATATAGGAGGCAGCACAGATCTCTTAATTTTATCTGTTCTACTTTAATATTGAACACACTTTTACAAAGAAACATAAACACACAGACACACACACACACACACACACACACACACACACACACACTGTAACATATACACATACAAACACAGAGACACATACGGTATACACACAGACACACATACTGTATACACACAGAGACACATACTGTATACACACACATATACACACAGAGACACACACACATAGATAATCACCATCTCTCCTTGCTGAGAGGATCACAGGCTTCGTGCAAGACGGGCTGTGGGCGGAGCTTTCTCCTCTTCTCTTGCTCCTCGGCTCTTATTTACTCCGTGTATGTAACTAAGAGAAGAGCATAGAGTAGAGGCAGAGCCCAGTGACACCCTCTACATGCTTGGAGGGGGCAGCACCCTGTGCGCTCGCACACCCTTAAGGCCGGCCCTGCTTGTACGGTCAAACAGGCACAGATATATGCTTGCTTGCTTGCTTATATGAACTTGGAGGGCAGGCTCCAAGATGCAGCTAGGGGGTAGGACTAGCGGGGTAATTTTGGGGTAGAGGCAGCAACTCTGTCGGTATAGACAGGAGAAAGATGTGTTTGTGTAAGCAATGTATTTATGTGTGCAGCATAACAGAACTATGTATGTGTGTGGTATAGTAGTTCTATGTATGTATTATTGTCAATCTAAATTGCAAGTTTTTGTAGTGTAACTTTGTCTTAGCTCTTCCATAAGTAATATACAGGGGGGTGCATAAGTAGGTATACAGGGTGGGATTAGTGTAATTACAATTTTGAGGCAATTTTTAATGAAGAAACACTAAACACTAACACATTATTAGAAAAAAAACCTTGGTCCGATGAAGCCAACTTTAAACTTTCAGGTGCTGTTAAAAGGCACCGTGTTTATTATTCAACAGAAAACCTCTTTGCAATAATTGAAGAACAGTTGAATAAACCTGGGGTCACAGTTTGAGTGGCCCCTTCATGTAAAGGGGTAATTAGACCCATCTTCAACAATACAACGGTTACCTCAGACCTGTACCTTAACATGCTCCAAGAAAATGTAATTGCACAATTGCAGTTGGAGCATGAAAATGTAGACATATTTTCAGAAAGATGGAGCCCCTCCTCATTATGCTTTAACGGTGCGTAATTTTCTTGACAAAAAATTACCCAATAGGTGGATGGGCAGATGAGGCCCGGTTAAATGGCCACAACAATCACCAACTTTACCCCGATGGACTTTTTCTTTTTGGGAGATATCAAAGATAAGGTATATTCAAGAAAACCACGCTGGATTGATAACATGATTTAGTTAATAAAGGAAGCATGCCAATAAATCAATGGCAATAAAGAACTTTGAGCCAAAGTGTGCTTGAGTGTAAAAACTAGATTACAGCAATGTGTAAATTGTGAGGACCACCAATTTGAGCATATAAGAGATTGTACTTAATTGTTTTGGTATTCTATAAATTATTATTTAAACTGTATATCTATTAGTATTATTATTATTGTTATTATTATTATTATAATACTTACCTATCATTTAAACTGTATAGCTACTTATAACCCCCCTGAATATATAGCCATAACAGTAAAACCTCTTGTTTAATAGTGTGTAGGTCCTCTTAACAGCTCTGACCCATCAGTATCCTGTGGCATCTGGTACCAAGACATTAGCAGCACATCCTGTAAGTCCGTTAAGTTCTAAGGTGGGCCTCCGTGGTTTGGACTTGTTATTGGCAACTTGGAATTTAAAGGCCATACTAACAGCTTGACCTCATTGTCATGTTCCTCAAATCATTCCTAAACAGTGTTTGCAGAGAAGCTAAGAGAGGCCACAGCCCTTAGGGCATACTGTTGCCAAGGAGGAAAGTAGTAGGTGTGCAAATATGTTTGGATAGGTGCTACGTGTCAATGTAACGTCCAATGGCCAGAACATCACACTGCCTCCACCGGCCTGTTTTCTTCCCATAGCATATCCTCGAGCCATCTTTTCTATGTGGACCCGGCTGTCCACATAATGTACAAAAAAACATAATTCATCGGACCAGGCCACCCTTTTCCATTGCTCCATGGTCCAATGCTGATGCTCTCATGCCCATTATAGGCGCGTTCGGCAGTGTGTACAGGGGTCCGCATTAACACTCTGGCCAGTCTGTGGTTCCACAGCCACAAACGCAGCAATCTGTGATACACTGTGTGTTCTGACAACTTTCTGTCATAGCCAGTATTGACTTATTTAGGCATTTATGCTTCAGTAGCTCTCCTGTAAGATCGGACGAGATTAGCTAGCCTTCGCACCCTATGCGCTTTAATGAGCCTTGGGCTCCCATCACAGTGTCGCCGGTACATTGGTTGTCCTTCCTTAACCCACTTTATGTAGGTTCTAACTACTGCATACCAACAACCAGCAATGCTGCAAATTATATGGGCCATGGCTCAGCACTGTCAGTGGTTGGTGTCCGTGGCCCGCAGCAGCCACTAAAATGTACAGCAATGCAGAGGTGGGGATAATGGATGTCCCTCCTTAGGCCCTCAGGTAGTGGAGGACAAATGCTCTGTTTTTCCTTTCTAGAATTTGACCCTGAGTTTAACAAGGGGAAGGAAAAAGAAGGGTAAAAAGAAAGGAGGGAGTAAATCTTAGAAATGTGTTTACCGTTATCGATTCAGGGGAGAGCAAAAATCTATAAGACCTGAGCTTTATGGAATTTATAAATAAGTCAAATAACAACAACCCTTGGATTTAAGGCCTCTGTCGTAGATCCGTCTGAGTATACCGGAAACAATAGCACAGCATGCTACGCTAATGTTTCCAGTAAGACCACGGACACCCTGTCAGAACCCATTAAAGTCAATGGGTTACGTCAGCCACCGGTGATTAACGTGGTGCAACGGATGAATTGCTTCCAGTTTTCCCTAGTTCTGCTCCTCTGAAGGAGCATCACAACAGAAATACCCAATGTGTGAACCCAGCTTTACCTTGTTTTACACCATATTTAGACATTACAGGATGCCTAAATATTATCAACATATATACAGAAATAACTGAACTGAGCTCTTTAGTTCTCTTGGCTGTAACTAATTACATTATATTTTTGAATGAAAGTTATAATTTTATTGTCATGCTTCTAATGAAGAGATTTCCCTAAAGATTTTTCATAAATTTGGATATAGACAGAAGTTGTAATCACTAAATTATTCTAGGAACATAGTTAAAAAAAAAATTATGAGTACGAATGGCAGCTCTTGCATTTGCACTTTGGAGGTAAGCTATGTTTATTCCTGAAAATTCCCATCATAGAGAGGATCTTCAAAACCTGTGTCTTTTAAAGAAGGGCATCTGTTCTGAGCCCCGCATAGTCTTAGAAACCTCTTCTTTATATTGGTTGTTTATGGCATGGATATCATACAGCAAATTAGTACAATCTCTATGAACTAAAGAAACAAAAAGGTCAGATAGCTCCATCTTCATCATAGTCATATCCCACACAGCTACCATTGAAATGATGTATTATCACAACAACATTATGCTTAATCCCAAACATATCCTTTATGTTACATTTTAATGATTTGTCTTTGAAAGTGAAACGTATATTACCTTAAATGATTTTTATCGTTGCTAGCCATGAAGTATTCATTCAATAATTTATTACGTTTCCTTGAGAAAAGTGTATATTTTTTTGAGCATTTTCCCAAATAATGTTTAATGTAACATTATGTTTTTGCATTGTCAGATGTTTTTAATTTATCTAGTTCTGTATCTCTTGCAAGAACATCTTACATTAAAGTTGTATTGTATATGTATTAAATTTTGTATTGTCACATTCAGAAAATATTATTTTCATTGCCGCAATGTATATATAGCAGTTCAGTACATTATATCAAGAATTGTAAACAATTTAAAATGTTAACGTCATTTCTAAATCTTCCACAACTATTCTGTCTTGCTTATGTGTTTATACCTTATTCAATGTGTGGTCTACATTATCTACATTAAACTTCTGTTGCCAATTTTAAGCTCAACAATAATCATATTAATATAATAAACCTATAATATCCAATACCTCTTAATATAATACTATTCACATTGGAGCTAATCTGTAACCAGAAGAACAAACCTGGTAGTTAAAGGGCACTCAACTCTTAGATTTAAAAAAATAACAACATTTTATTCATATAAAATATTAAAATAATTTCAAAGATAACCGCACCACAGGTAATCCTATATTGCAGTAAGACAGACAAAGGTAAAAAAGCATGTGACCTAAATCATGAAAATTACATACACAGCCAATAGTATAATTCAAATTATTACAGTATGTCGAAAAGCAATGATGTATGGACAATTATCAGCAACCAGATGAAAAACGTTGTTCAAAATGAGGACTATGAGACATATAAGGAGACATTTACATACTGAAGAAAACAGTGATCAAAACCAGACATCACGTTACTGGGAAATAAGTATAGCAAGTAACAGGGTCACATCAGAGAATTTAAGAAAAGTACCGCACACGGATATGTCGGGGATCAGCATGAAACATATCAACAATGGTCTGATTATAATTGAATGCACATGTAAGGACATATGTTATGAAAATAATATACTCATCCAGTCATAGAGTGCAGTTAATCAGATGGTCAGCCCGATGGAGGGCTTAAGTAGACCTGCTCACTATTTATTCTAAAAAAAATACACCTCGTCTGAACTGAACATCGTAAAACCCATTGCAAGCAATGGGCAGATGTTTGCAGACGTAATGGAGCCGTATTTTCAGGCGTAATTCGAGGCGTAAAATGGCTGAATTACGTCTGAAAATAGGTCGTGTGCACATACCCTAAATCGTAATTGCACAATCATACTTTTTTTGGCCCCAAGGAAAGCATTCCAAAATGTGTTCCTTCCTAACAATGCCCTTGTATTGACAACCACAAAACCTATTAGGGCAGGCTCCCATGTAACATAAATACTGCGGATTTTCCGCAACAGATTTTGTTGCGGAAAATCTGCAGCATAATATGGTAGCAGTAGAGTGGAATAGATGTGAAAAAAATCTCATTCACAAGCTGCGTAAATGCTGAGCGGACAAAATGCTCAGAAATTGACCTTAAACGCTGCTTATTTGTTGCAGGTTTTTGCCATTGAATTCAATGGGGAGGTAAAACTCACAACAAATAGCAGATGTTGCATTTTTGTGGCAGAAAAGCAGCGATTCCCCTGCAAAAAAAACAACTCAGAAAAAAAAAAAAAATCTCACGCTAACCCAGAATTCTGTGTTTCTTCGTCCAGGCCGGCGTCCAGGGATGACGTTTCATCCCATGTGACCACTGTACCCAATCACAAAAACATTTATTTTTATGTGCAGCTTTCCGCAGCGGACATTCCGGCTTAAAAATTGCACCACAATTTTGTGAATTTTTTGGCCAGAATTCCCTGCAGTGCCCAGGGCGGATACACTGTATGTTTTTATGCAGCATATCCATCCTGTGTGAACATACCCTTACAGTTTCAGCCCCCATGAAAATGACAGGCACAGCACCCACAAAACTTTGTTAACCACAGCACTCCCACCCCAGGGACAGCACAAGGCTCCACCATAATAGTGTCAGACACAGCACACCTACATTATTGACATCCACAGCGTCCACATTACAGTGACAGCCACAAGGTTCCCATAACAGTGACAGTTAGTGTGCCCCCATGTGTACCAGCCACAGTGCCGTCATTAGTGCCAGCCACAGTGCCCCCTTATGAATATTGACTTCTATATCCCATGAAGGACAACCAAAGACATCTCATCTATAACAACCACAGTGTTAGCCATATTGTACCACAATAGCTGCCAGCCAATCACTTGCCACAGTAGTCAGGTGCCATACATACTGACATCTCCGCTGCGGCCAGTGATTCCATGTTGTGTTTATGTTTTAGTGTGACACTGAAGCCACAAGGAATATAAAAGTTTATTTAGTCATATTTTAAAAATATTTCATGTTTATAAAATGTATGGCTAAATATTCTGACAAATCATTTACTGTTACTTCTCTTTGTCTGCACATGATTGATAGATAGATAGATAGATATGAGATAGATAGATAGATAGATAGATAGATATGAGATAAATAGATATTCATGATTTGTTGACTCAGTTATGGCAAGACTTCAATTCTAAATATATTTTCTTGATTTTGAATTCTGCTGTGGTAGAAAAGTACTGTCAACAACATAAAACCCTTAGCGGCACATTCTTGATATATCCCCTCAGGTAATTCTATTAAATATGGGGGATATTCCGGAATATCCAAAACTGTAAGGACCTGAAGCATTTGTTAGTAGCTCTGAACATGTCTTTCCAACAGATGTTTGCTCTCCACTTGAATGCACACTATACCCAATCAGACAAGAACCAAATCTAAATTTCCATTCACTGTTCCTCTACTGGTTTTGATATACCAGTAATGGTTATTTATGTTTTCAGTAGCACATGGCAGTCTTCAAGAAATATCCCTGCCCAGCGGCACACTTTGTGCTGTCAAAGGCAAGTGGACTGTCAAAGGTTGTAAATTTTTTAACTTACGGCTTTTTTCTGACAAATCAAACCATGCTTGTTCTTGAAAAGACCTAATTTTGTCTTCTAGCAACCAAGGCTCCATGTTAACTCTTTCATCATCTATACATTTAGGATGAAGAAAAGCGCAAACACAACCATCTGCATCACTACCTTCAAATAGCAAGGTTTCGTACTTCTCAAAAAAGATTCAGTTATTAGTACTTAATGAATATAGTATATGCAAAACGTACATCTAATAGCATTTCTTTAGATAGGTAGATGATAGATCGATAGATAGATAGATAGATAGATAGATAGAAATACTTTTTTTTATCCCCAAGGGGGAAAACATTGTGTTAAAGTTTTACGTAATCACATAGAAAACATAATACAAAAAGCAGAAAAACCTTAAAAAATTACATAAAAAGACAAGAACACAATAAACAAAAAAAAAATTACCTGCCTATAGCAAAAACACCAGCAATATTTGTACTATCTATGTCTATAATATTAACAATTTCCACATCCATATTTCCCCGCCAACAATTTATTTCAGAGGCTAATGGAAGTTGGCAGAAATGACCACCGATAGCCGCTTCAAAAATGGATGAGGCCATTCTCATCTATGGCTCTAAACCGAGAGAGTGTCCTAGTTTCAACCACTTCAGCAAAAGAGGCAAACTTACATCCCACTACCTGGCCTGCTTTCTTTCTTTATTTCTCTAGCTTGTTAGCATCTACCTTCCTAAGATTGTTTCCCCAGCAGATGGCCCCATAAAAAAAATGGTATTCCCAACAACCAAGTCATAAAACACAACTAGCATCTTCTTACACACCTGATACTATTGATTACTCCACGATTATATGGATAATATTTATAGAGAATACTCTGATCCTTTGGTGGAAACTAAAATGCAATGAACCACTTAAAATAAATTCTAATAAAAAATAAAAATAAAATAGATCCACCCATACAGTTTTCACTAAACGTAATATTACATAGACAGCACAATATAAATGTCAGAGATATTTAATGCAACTAGAATCACAGCTACATTTGCAACAGTTTCATCTGAGCAGCTTACAGGGCCGTAAGAGTTGGATTTATCTTGGGCAATAGCTTAGTAAACATAATATGTTAAATACACTAAAAGAAAATGTACTCAAAGTTAATTGTACATTTCAATGGTAATTAACCCCTCAAGGACCGGGCCAATTGTGGCCATGAAGACCAGACACATTTTTAGATTTTTTTTTTTCTCTTTGCATTCCTGTGCTCATAACTTTTTTATTTTTTGTTCAACGTAGCTATATCAGACTTTGTTTTTTTGCGGAACAAGATGTACTTTATGTAGATGCCATTTTTTGGCTACTCAGCTACTCAGGATGGAGGATATGCTAGCTTAAATGTGGGTCATCCGTTTAGACAGAATACATTTGTTGCAGTATAATGTAATGCAAATTCTGAGGGCCCCCACCTACTTTACGCTATTTACAATACTGGTATGTTCCTATGTGGTATAGGAGCCTTTGGGCCTTTTTACTATATTCTGTGTGATTATGATGTGATTGTTATTGCTTCATTTCACTCATATTGACGATTATTTAAATTACTTCTTTGTTTTTGTTTATTGATGTATGTCTAGTTTTGAGAAATTCAGGAAAATTATGAAACTGAACTGTAATGAATCGGGGTAGGGAGACGGACAGGCGAGCCCTAATCTACCCGCAACTCAGTCCCTGCCTACTTGCACGGCCCGTCCTAAGTGACGACGTACAACTGGGCGACGGTCCCTATGCTCAATAAGTGCAAGACAGACAACACAAGACAAGGGCACACAGAAGCAAGGGGAAGTAGGGGCAGTTGCCCACGGAAACTAGGTGAGCAACAGACAGTGGTGAACGAGCCGAGTCAAACCAGGAGAGTACATAGCAGTAAAATCTAAACTGGCACCTCAAGGCAGGGTCATTCCACCGAGAAGCTACACACCACTTCCTAATGTCAGAACAGTACTCCTCTTACCCTGACATAAGGTCACCAGATGACTCTCGGCAAAGGCAGTCTTGTCAGTCTCGTCATAGATGAGCCCGAGAGCAGAAAAAAAAAGGTCAACAGAAGAAAGTTCAGGGGCGTCAGGAGCCAAGGGGAAGGCCCATTCCTGGGGGCCGTCCTGGAGCCAGGACCTAATTATACTCACTCGCTGGCTCTCAGAACCTGAGGAGTGGGGTCTTAATTGGAAATAGAGTCTACAACTCTCCCGAAAAGAGAAAAAAGTCTTCCCGTCCCCTGAGAACCGGTCAGGCAACTTGAGGTGGGGTTCGAGAGGTGAGGTGAAGGGCACTACCTGGGTAGCATCACGCTGGTTGAACCTTTGAGCCAGGTCTTGGACCTGTAGGGAGAGACCCTACATTTGCTGACCAGGGCCTTAAGGGGGTCCATAGTAGAGTCAGGGACCAGGGTAAGAAAAGGTATAGGGCCTGTGATTATGTAATGAATCGGGGTAGGGAGACGGACAGGTGCCTATTGCACGGCCCGTCCTAAGTGATGTCGTACAACTGGGTGACGGTCCCTACGCTCAATAAGTGCAAGACAGACAACACAGGACAAGGGCACACAGAAGCAAGGGGTAGTAGGGGCAGTTGCCCACGGAAACACTGTGAGCAACAGGCAGTGGTGAACGAGCCGAGTCAAACCAGGAGAGTATGTAGTAGCAAAATCAGAGCAAGAGAATAGTCAGTTAAGCCAGGGTCAATAAGTAACAGCGGTCAATCAGGTAAATAGCAGGAATCGCAGATCCAGTAAACCAGACAATCGCAGGCAAGGAACATGCTGCAAGTGAGGGTATAAATAGACCAAAGGCGGGAGCTATAACCGTCAGGCCTGCCAGCCTGAGTGGTAACAGATCGCGTCACTCTAGCAGACCTTGGAGCTGATGAAGGCTGATTAACCCAGGGCGTCGACACAGAACCTGTGTCTGGCAAACCCTTTACATGAACATCCTAAATCAGGCACCCTGGGATTCTATGAGAACCCTTCAGGGGTGCTGCAACTCTTCTCTGAACCACTTACGTTCTTTCTCTCAGAGGGATTCCGCTTCTACAGGGAGCTACAGTGGTGCTATTTACAGGAAGGGGATGCCATTTACAGGTGGGGTAGCGCTATCTTCCAGGGGGATTATGCTAAATACAGGGGGGTGTTTCTATCTACAGGGGGGTGGCGCTATGTACAGGGGGTGGTGCTATTTTCAGGGGGTGTGGTGCTATATACAGGGGGTGCTACATACAGGGGGTGTGGTACTATATTGGCACTACCTACAGGGGATATTGTGGCGCTATCTACATGGGCACTGTGTGTGTGGCACTATGTTGACACTATCTACAGGGAGAACTGTGGCACTATGTGGGCACTGTGGCACTATTTACAGCAGGCATTATCTATGTGGGCACTGGCACTATCTATGTGGGCAATGTGGCACTATCTAAAGTGGAATTTTGTCACTATCTAGTGTTTTCAGGGGGTTGGGACAAAAATCCCCATACATTAAAAATTCATACATTTTTTTAACGTGCATGAAAAATGGATGGCAAATAACGGTTAAAAATGGTCAGACAGCCAGGAAATTGACTCAAATTTTGAGACACATTGATGCAAAACAGCCATGAAAAACTGACAGTTGATCCATTGTTAACTGCCATTTTTTTTACGGACGTGTGTATATAGCCCTCTTGACTCTCCCCTCACAGTGATCCAGGGTTATGGAGAGAGAAGAATACTAATTGTTACAGGGCTATACAGTATATATATATAGATAAATATATATAAAAAAATTACAAAAAAGTGTTTTTTTTTACATTTTTAGTGATTTATCTGCTCATAATAAAAATTAAAAACACGGAATTAATTAAAGTAATCTAAAAAAAATAAAGCCCTGTAAGTCTTGTAAAAAAACAAAGTAAAAATAGTTGTGATATTCAAAGCGGTTGCAAATATATTATCGTTTAAATAAGTGCATATCAAAAATAGAAAATTAGACCTGGACACAGGGGCATCAATGACCCTTGGTCATGAAAGGGTTAAACACCACCTTGAAAATAATTAAGATATTTTTCTAAAGCAACTTCAGTCAGTCTGTGTTAGCAATTGTTAGGGTATGTGCACACGACAAGTGGCTTTTACGTCTGAAAAGACAGACTGTTTTCAGGAGTAAAAGCTCCTCCTCGCATTATGTGAGGCGTATTTCACGCTCGTAAATCTTGAGCTGCTCTTCATTGACTTCAATGAAGAACGGCTCAAATTACGTTGCAAAGAAGTGTCCTGCACTTCTTTGCCGAGGCAGTCATTTTACGCGTCATCGTTTGACAGCTGTCAAACGACGACGCGTAAATGACAGGTCGTCTGCACAGTACGTCGGCAAACCCATTCAAATGAATGGGCAGATGTTTGCCGATGTATTGTAGCCCTATTTTCAGACGTAAAATGAGGCATAATACGCCTCGTTTACGTCTGAAAATAGGTCGTGTGAATCCAGCCTTAAAGTCCAAAATTTGAAGTCACAACCGTAACAAATCTCTACCTTTTATCTCTTCTGACATGTTTAGACATGTTAAAAAAGATAGCATCAGTGTGGTCTGTGTGCTGGGATGTACATAGACAACAATTTGATGGGAGTGAACATAGTTCCGAGCTAGCTCACTGTTATCATAGGCTCATTGGGCCTAATAGCTAGTAATCAGAAACCATGTTTTATTTTCCTAGCATAGGTAAAAAAAAATTAAGCCTTCTCGTTCTTGTACTACATAGTCTGAAAAGGTATGAATGGAGGAGCTCAGATATGTATGGAGCTATTACAGCTGACATCTCGCACTAACGATTTGGGATTGGAGATAATTCCATTCCCGGCCATTGAACCACTTAGATGCCGTGATTTGTAGCCCCCTCTGTCATCCAATAGGCCTCCTCACAACGCAATTGTGGGGTGCCGAAGGGTTGTCATGGCAGCCAGTGGCCAAATGAAGGCCCCCAAGTCTTCCATTTTTAATCCTCCTAATGTATTGTACAAGTATATTTGATCACATGTTCAAGTCCCCTAGTGGAACTAAAACAACTTGTGAAAGGAAGTTTCATAAAGTTTTTAAGAATATATATGAACAGGGCGTTTAAAATAAAATAAACAACTACTCCCATTTTTTCCATAAAATAATGTAAATAATAAAAAATGAGCATTATTGGTATTACCACGTCCATGATCTGAACTATAAAAATATAACGTTATTCATCCCGCATGGTAAAAATGGCAGAATTGCTAATTTTTCTTGTAACCTCACCTTCCAAAAAAATGGAAAAAAGAAAATCAAAAGTTGCATGGACCTCAACATAAAACCAATAAAAACTACAGCTTGGCCTGCAAAAAGAAAGAAAAATAAAAAAGTTTTGGGTCTTAGAATATGGGGACAGAAAAAAAATTAAAAGTAGTAAACTATATATAAAAACGATGTAAATTAGGTATCACTGTTAGGGCATGCCCACACGTGGCGGATTTCCTCCGCAACTGTCCGCATCAATGCCGCACAGAATCTGCGTTGCAGATTCTGCGGCGGATCTGCCCAAAATGTGCAGTAAATTGATGCGGACTAGCTGCTGCGGACTGCGGTAAAAGTGCTTCCCTTCTCTCTATCAGTGCAGGATAGAGAGAAGGGACAGCACTTTCCCTAGTGAAAGTAAAAGAATTTCATACTTACCGGCCGTTGTCTTGGTGACGCGTCCCTCTTTCGGCATCCAGCCCGACTTCCCTGGATGACGCGGCAGTCCATGTGACCGCTGTAGCCTGTGATTGGCTGCAACCGTCACTTAGACTGAAACGTCATCCTGGGAAGCCGGACTGGAGACAGAAGCAGGGAGTTCTCGGTAAGTATGAACTTCTATTTTTTTTACAGGTTGCTGTATATTGGGATCGGTAGTCACTGTCCAGGGTGCAGAAACAGTTACTGCCGATCGCTTAACTCTTTCAGCACCCTGGACAATGACTATTTACTGACGTCTCCTAGCAACGCTCCCGTAATTACGGGAGCCCCATTGACTTCCTCAGTCTGGCTGTAGACCTAGAAATACATAGGTCCAGCCAGAATGAAGAAATGTCATGTCCAAAAATCAAGACGCATCCGCAGCACACATAACATGTGCATGACAGCTGCGGACTTCATTGAGGAATTTAGAATCTCCATTGAAGTCAATGGAGAAATTCCGCCATGAGTCCGCAACCAGTCCGCCACAACTCCGCAACATCCATTGCATGCTGCGGACACCAAATTCCGCTCCGCAGCCTATGCTCCGCAGCGGAATTTTCCGCATCGTCTAAACGAACCCTACTAAATAGAAGTGGAAGTCAATGGAGAAACGGCTCCGCTGCGGATTAACGCTGCGGAGTGTCCGCAGCGGAATTCAAGAGCAATTCCGCCACGTGTGGCTTTGCCCTTAGGGTATGTTCACACAGGCTATTTTTATGTAGATTAGAAAAGAGACACGGCGCCGCAAATGAGAATCTGATAATTATCAGAAGAATGGTGAGTGCGGTGATTCCGCTTACCTCGGGTGGTGGACACCTTAAGGTGTCAATACGGCTTGGAAAGCTGCAGCCAGGTAAACGTCACAGTCAAAGCATGTTTGCTGTCAAGGTTATAGTGCGGTTAGGTTGAGAAAAACGGGACCATCGGCGCTGCTTGGTTAAAGATAATCCACAATCATTCCAGTGGGTAAAGTAATAAAAGGATTTATTGATGACAGGCTACGCGTTTTGACGCCGTACCGGCGTCTTCCTCAGGCCAATGCAGACTGTGCGGTTCCAGCCTTATTTATACACTAAGGCGAGGAATAAAGACCGCCAGAAAGCAATCAGGTCAAAGGTCATATAAACAGAAACAGAAAACAAAGGAAAACATCATACATGATACACGTTGATGTTTTCCTTTGTTTTCTGTTTCTGTTTATATGACCTTTGACCTGATTGCTTTCGATTGCTTACGCGTCGAAACGCGTAGCCTGTCATCAATAAATCCTTTTATTACTTTACCCACTGGAATGATTGTGGATTATCTTTAACCAAGCAGCGCCGATGGTCCCGTTTTTCTCAACCTAACCGCACTACAGGCTATTTTTAGCCATTTTGAGGGCCGTAAACGCCCCAAAAAACAACTAAAGTACGAGGGCTGAACGCCTCCAAACATCTTCCCATTGATTTCAATGGAAAAAACGGCGTTTCATTCCCACAGGTCATTTTTTTTTTTACCGTCCGTATTTAAAAACGGCGGCGTAAAAAAAATGCTTGGTAAAAAGAAGTGCATGTCACTTCTTGAGACATTTTTGGAGCCGTTTTTCATTCATTCAATAGTAAAACAGCTCCAAAAACGGATGTAAAAAATGCCGCAAAAAATGCTAGTTGCTTAAAAAAAACAGCTGAAAATCAAGGGCTGTATTACCTTGAAAACAGCTCCGTATTTTCAGCCATTTTTTGTTAAGCGTGTGAACATAACCTTATCATATTGATCTGCAGAAGCCATGTGGTGAACGCCATAAAATTAGAAAAAAAAAACAGTGGAGAAATTGTTGTTTATTTTCCATTATTTTCCACTCCACCCCACAAAATAATTTTTACAAGCTCCTCAGTACTTTAGATGAAACATTAAATAGGTTCGAATAAAAAATACAATTCATTCCACAAGAAAACAAACGCTCATACAGCTATGTTAATGTAAAAATAAAAAGGTTCTGGCAGGGGGGACTAAAATTAAAAAAATAAAACTGGCTGCGGCTGGGTTATAGGGAAACACCCATGCAAATTCTTACTGGTAATCATGATGCCTGATGCTGTTTCGTAAAGGTTTTTGAGTAATAAAATATAGACAGAGTATGCCTGGGCCATTTAATAGCACTAGTTCAAGAAAACACTGGGTGACAACTACAAATCTTTTTAGCCCTGTGTATTCTGTCATTTCCCCTGAACCTCCCCTAGGTGTTTCCTGTAGATGATGAAAGGCTATTCCAACCAACCATCTTTGCCTTCTGTGCGATGGGCTTCAATTTGTAAACTACCCGTGGTATGAAAGCTGCTGCATGGGCACAATCTGAAACCTCTTCTCTGCTTTTTCTTGTGCCTTAGACCTCCATTTATGACTTTTCAGCATCTGTGTCACAATTTGGAATGATATGTTTATGTGATAAATGTTATATCAGAGGAGATGTGCTTCCCTCAGCTCTTTCTGTCTCTTTTATAGAGTTTAAATGAACCGGCAACTTTACCACCACTCCATTCAAACTCCTTAACGCCATGGTCATGCGTCTCTGGAATGGGGGACGCAGGACTGATAGATATTATCAGGCCATAGCTCCCTGTGTGATTAAAAAGCAAGTTAGAGGTGACATGGTGAAAAATAAAGCACTGATACAAGAGATTAGGGGGTAGTGGTAATTATTTTAGGAGTCTGCTGGAGTTTCTTTTTAAATAAGAGGCCCAGTTTACTAATGAGTCGCCGGACCATTGGAACACAAAACGTTGCTGGGCAGGTGGCACAGAGGATTCTCTCACATAAATCCTTGTAACTTCAGCTTCTTATTATTCCAGATAAGAAGGCCACTAGTTATCTATGTAGCAATTCTGATTAAAGTGATGGAAGCACAAAATGATATATACCACAAACTTAGGTTAAATATAAAAACAACGTTATCTATTTAAAATAAAATGTATGAATTTTAAAAGGATTCTGTGCTTTTTACTTTTATGTTTGTGTTCCACAAATACCTAGTCCGTTATCCTCAAAGGAGTTAATTAGTGACTGACATCACTTTTTTGCTTAGAGCATTAAACTTACAATGCACCACACTATTTCTAGCTTTGGGGATCTGCCCCAGCTATGTGTTTTGGAACATTTACAAGATTTTCACGGTTATACTCTTGAAGATATACAAAACTAGATCATGTCCAATATGTCCCTCACAGTCATGTTTAGGCAAACCTCAACTTACTGTCCATTACATATGGAAAATTGTTGGATTTCTGATATATTACCAATTTATCAAATATCTGGTAATAGCGATAATGTAGATTACTTTTTTTTACCTACCCTACATTTAGACGTGCATACATACAGGGTGATATTGTTTGTGCAGCATGTAAAACTACACAGGGGTCCAGAGTGGGAGACGACACACTCTGGCCATGTTTTTTTCAAGGGCATTTTCACATCTGCATTCATATTTCTGTTTTTCTGTTCCTTCATAGGAACAGAAAAATGAAAAGCTCCTTCACAACAGACACCAATGGTGCCCGACTGACCCCATTGACTTCTGTTGGAATTCCGTCATGGTGTCCGTAATTTCACCTGAAAAAAAATTGCGCTATTCTTTTGCCTGCATTTTTTACAGAATCTGTGACAGAGACTACAACTGGAGTCTCCACGCTGACGTAAACAGAGTCTAAAAAAAACTATCTTGCTTTACTTACACTCTCCTTGTTCATACACTTGTAGGTCTCTGGCAGATTACACAGAAAATGAAACATGCCCAACAGCCAATCAATAGCCTCTATGAATGTATCAGCTGCTTTTTGATTGGTTGAAAGTGAATGCTCTAGTTATCTGTGATCCATGGATTTAGGAGCAAGTGGAAGGCAGAAGCCAGATAATGAGTAATGCAGTCTTTAAAGACTATAAAAAGGTTTGAAAGTTTTTTTGTTTTTTTTAAATTGTGTATTAGGCCTGATTTACACGAGCATGTGCGTTTTGCGTGCGCAAAAAACGCTGTGTTTTGCGCGTGCAAAAGGCATTTGACAGCTCCGTGCGTCATCCGTGTATGATGCGCGGCTGAGATGAGGCTAGTCGACGCCCGTCGCTGTCCAAAGTGCTGAAAGAGCTAACTGATCGGCAATATACACCAACCTGTGAATCAAAAAAAGACGTTCATACTTACCATGAACTTCCTGCTTCCTCCAGTCCGGTCTCCCGGCCGTTGCCTTGGTGACGCGTCCCTCTCTTATCATCCGGCCCCACCTCCCAGGATGACGCGGCAGTCCATGAGACCGCTGCAGCCTGTGATTGGCTGCAGGCTGTGCTTGGCCTGTGATTGGCTGCAGCTGTCACTTGAACTGAATTGTCATCCCGGGAGGTCGGACTGGAGGAAGAAGCCGGGAGTTATCGGTAAGTCAGAACCTCTTGTTTTTTTTACACGTATATGTATATTGTGATCGGAAGTCACTGTCCATGGTGCTGAACCAGTTTAACTCTTTCAGCACCGTGGACAGTGACTGTCTCCTGCCGTCGCGTACCCGAACATTTTTTGCCGGGTTCGGTCAAAACGAGTTCGGCCGAACCCGGTGAAGTTTGGTGCGCTCATCTCTAATTTGACACTCCGTTTGGATGTCAAATTAGCACGTGGTGCTTTTCTGTTTACATTCATCCTTTTGACAGCTCTTGCGCGAATCACGCAGTTCGCATGGAAGTGCTTCCGTGCGGCATGCGTGGTTTTCACGCACCCATTGACTTCAATGGGTGCGTGATGCGCGAAAAACGCACGATTATATAACATGTCGTGAGTTTTACACAACACACTCGCGCTGCGCAAAATTCACGCATCGTCTACACTACCCCATAGACTAATATAGGTGCGTACGACATGCGTGAAAAGCACGTGCGTCGCACGCGTGTATATTACGCTCGTGTAAATGAGGCCTTAGTGTGTTTTAATAAACTTTGTAAATACATTTTATTACAAATTATTTTAACTTTTTAAGATACATAGAGCAGCTGTATCATTCACTATTAATTGAATCCGTCAGTCCTCCGGACCGGACGGGTTCAGTGACAGCAAGTCCTGCGTGTCTCTGACACGCAGGATCCACTTGTAAAATATCACGCCAGAGACACGCAGGACCCGCTGTCACTAAACCCGTCAGGTCCGTGGGACTGATGGATTCAGGCAATAGCACTAGATACAGCTGCTCTGTATAGAGAATACAGAACAGCTGTATCTTAACCCCTTCCCTACCGCAGCCATTTTCATATTTTCAATAAAAAAAATCCTCTCCACCTTCCAAAAGCCATAACTTTTTTCTTTTTCCATCGATATAGTCCTGTGGGGGCTTGGTTTTTGCGGGATGAGTTGTAGTTTTTCATGGCATTATTTATTGCACCATATAATGTACAAGAAAATGGGAAAAAAATATTTGTGTGGTAGAAAATAAAAAAAAAACACAATTCCTCCATTGTTTTTTGCGATTTATTTTTACGGAATTCACCGTGCAATTAAAACGTCATGTTAACTTTATTCTGCAAGTCAATATGATTATGGTGATACCAAATTTATATAGTTTTTTTTTTCAATTTTACTACTTTTAAAAGGAAAATTAACTGAAAAATAAAATGTCATTTGTGTCGCCAAATTCTGAGAGCCATACGTTTTTTTATTAAGCTTGCCTATTAAGTTAAATGAGGAAATATTTTTTTCAGGATAAGTTTTTTTTTTTTTTTTAATGGTACCATTTTAGGGTACATGCAAGGTTTTGATCACTTTTTATTTCATTTTTTGTGGGATTTTTTTTCACAGCGTACACTGTGCGGGTTCATCAAAGTTATATTGTAATAGTTCAGACTTTTACGGATGCAAAAATACCAATTATGTTTATTTATTTATTTTTTTACAATGCTTTAAGGGGAAAATGGGAAAAGGAAGGTTTTTCGAACTTTTTTTGTACATTAAAAAAAACTTTCTTTAACAGATTTTTACTTTTCTTTTTTTATTAGTCCCCCTAGGTCCCCCTTGAACCAGCAATCATTGGATTGTATGCATTATATATTGCAATACTAATGTATTGCAGTATATCGTCTTTCTGACAGTTTTCTATTAAGCACTGTCAGAAGCAGGGCTTGATAGGAGCACAAAGATGGCAGACCTGGGGGCCTTCATTAGGCCCCCAGACTGCCATAGCTACCATCAGCCTCCCATGATTGCATCTCAGGGGGTGATGAGTTGTTAGAGGGGGTCACCCCATCTTTCTAACGATTTAAACGCCATGGTCGCTATTAACCGCAGCATTTAATAGGTTAAACGAGAGGGATCTCACTTTCAAACATTCACATAGCCTTTAATATAAGTACTGCTAGTGGTTTGATCTTTCTCTAATCTAGACCATAAGGGATTTTATCAATAACCATTTTACTGCTCTAGATCACCAGGGATGTTAACATTAACCCATTAGCAACATTAGACCACAGGATATATTAACACTAACTCTTTCACTACTCTAGACCAACAGCAATTTTAGCATTAACTCTTTTACTTCCTTAGGCAACCAGTATATTACCATTCACTTTCCACTATAGTCATTATTTATTTTAAATTATTTGTGTGTTTTGTGGGGTTGCCAAGGGATAAGGGGTCTCAGTTGTCAGTGTCCGTCCCTGAATATACATTAATATACTCCCTGCACGATTTTAGAGAACAGAATCACATGAATTATTAAGTAGTATATGTGTTCATTAACCCCTTGGAGACGCAGCCATTTTTCGGATTTCCATTTTTTTCCTCCTCGCTTTCCCAAAGTCATAACATTTTTATTTTTCCTTTGACACATGTGTGATTTTTTGGGGGGGAACAAGTTGTCGTTTTTCACGACACCATTTATTCTTCTATATAATGTACTGGAAACTGATAAAAAAATTATTTGTGGGGTGGAATAGAAAAAAAAACTACCTTTGGTTATTTGGGTTTCATAATTACGACGTACATTGTGCTCTAAAAACATCATGGTAACTTTATTCTGCGGGTTGATACGATTACGGAGATACCAAATTTATATAGTTTTTATGATGTTTTACCACTTTACCAAAAATATATTTTTGTCACCATATTCTGAGAGCCATAACTTTTTTATATTTCTTCGATTTAGTGGTGTGTTGGCTTATTTTTTGCATAGCGAGCTGTAGTTTTTATTGGTACAATTTTGGAGCACATGCAACTTTTTGATCACTTGTTATCACGTGATTGCATCACGGGGGGCCGATGACACGTCTGAGGGAGCCGCCCATTATTTTAATGGCTTAGATGCCGCAGTCGCTATTGACCGCGGTATCTATGGTTTAACGGGCGGCATCAAAGTGATCTAAGATCCGGCCCATTGCAGTGGGGTATCAGTTGTAACATACAGCCGACAACCGCTCAGTATGAAGCGTGCTCAGACTGTGAGCGTGCTCCATACTTCCCCTTGGCGGAAGTCATGTACACTTACAGGACATCGTATAAAAACTAGGTGTCTTGAAGAGGTAGTAGCACTCTCTTCATGCTGTACTTTTATTGTGAAGGTAAATTATAGAGTGTTGGGGCTTATTCATACGAACGTTATATACGTCAATATGACGGCCGTTAAAACGACAGCCGCACACGGATGCATGTATTTCAATGGGGCCATTCACACAGCTGTTGTTTCAACGGACCGTGTGACGGGTCTGTTTAAAAATATTACGTGTCCTATTTTGTTTTCCGTTTTAACGGATCCCTTGTAAGACTCAAGTCTATGAGGGAACTGTGAAAACAGGTGCCGTACGGGTGCAACTCGGAAGTAAAAAAAACTGACATTTTTCACATCCGAGTTTGCACTTGTTCATGTGAATAAGTCCTTAAAGAAAGTTACCTGAACAGATGTTTAATGTAAACACATATTTGCTTAGATAAAATGGTTTGGAAGCAACTTTCTACTAGTTACCAGAAAAATAGTTAGGAACTGCTGCAACAGCTTTTTCCCATTATCTACCAAAACACCAAATTTGATATTTTGTATTTCCATCATAATGCTCTTCTATTACATTAACATAACTTTTTCAGCATAAACTTACAAATTCATATTGCAAATAAGTACATGATGCAGCATTTCCTTTTTAAAAGAGTAAATGGATTGCAAAGTTTATATGAGTTGCAAAGCAAGCACCACAAATCAATATTTTACAATTGTAATCGCACTTACCTCTAATGCATTTACTATCAATATAAGAACAAAGAGCGAAATCCTTTGAGACAGATGAAAGCAAACAAGACAGCATTCTCAATATAACGAGTGTTTTTTGAGGTAATAACCTCTTTATGACCAAAAGAGCCCGTACGTCATCAAGAGCAGAACATCATGCAACACTACTAATATGCTCTAGTTTTTAGTGTTGCACGTGTAATGGACGGGCTGAAGCGGTGTGCAGCCCTGTGCAGGTGTGACATGGCAAAGATGGTATGAGGACAGGTGAAGGCAGTGTTCACATCACATCTGGCCACAAAAGAAAAGCAATACAATTTCTCAATATGAGACAAGCTCAGGCAGGAAGATGATGACGGACAAAGCCAAGGGTGGTGCCTTTAATCTACCCGTAGTAAATAGTGGGAGAAAATACAGACAATCTTAAAGCCCCTGTACAGTGACAAAATACTTGACCTCTGTGACGGTCATGTAGCATGATTGCATGTTATTTTCCTGCGTGATGTCCCCTTCTGCTCCAATATGTCCTATATGTATTTTTCAATTAAATTAACATATTCTAAAACATTTGTTGAAAATAATTCTGTTCATGCTAATTGGCATATTTCTGAAAATATTTACGCCTTGTTTTCCTGTTCATTTAAATGTGTTAAAAAAGTGGGCAGAGTCGCACTACGACAAAGAAATGTACTACCTTTTTCTGCATTGGAAACAACGGCACATCAGTTTTTGTTTTTTTTTTTTATTTTATTTTATTGAAGATTTTAACAGTAACCATAACATGGTACCATGCCACTGTTTTACATACACTGGTAGAAGAAAAAAAAAATCTGCGAGAGATACTCAGAATTCAGTGCAAAGCTAGACAAATTTAAAAAAAAAAAGTTGCACATGCTGTTTAACATGTTAAATCTATTGTATACATATAGCTTATAGACACATTTTGGTTTTAACCTTCCACCATATATTTCAATAGAGAAACTGACTTGCTTAAAAATACAGCATATACTGCATTGGGGGGGGGGGGGGGGGATACATTTCTACTGTGTGTTCTATATTAAAATCAAAAAGATAAAACGTTTTCCCAAAAACATACAGCATGAAAGCAGTAAGGCTGATGTCTGGTGGTTTCACCCATACCTCAATCTTCTTGACATCAGATTTGAATTGAATGGCATGGTAATAACATGGGGTAGGTCAACTTGTAAATCTTTGCATAGACGCATTACTTCAGTGTGGACACAGGCAGCAGTAGGCCCATGGGCAAGAACAGTACATAGGCCCCTCGGCTTATGAGAGAGGTGCTTTTTATAGAGTACCTTCCTCAAAGCAATCTAAATAAATCTATTAACCTAGCCTGTCAAAATAGAATTATAATATCAACAATAATAAAAAAATACAGGAAAACTATCTTAGAAGTGTTTGCACATGATCAGAAGTATAAGCATCAAATTACAATATCATACATTGGTAAATCATTTATTTAGGCTCCTTTCAAATCCCATCTGGGAGATTTACTCTCCTGTATGTCATTTTATAACAAAAGGAGAATCAAATCACGGCACAAGAGAATGGAAATATTAGGCAATATTTTCCATGATCCGATCCTCATTTTTATCTAAAGAGACATAAGAGAGAGCAGATCTCCCAGATGTGATGTGAAAGAGAGTAGTATGTGGTACGCTACTTTCCAGCCTTATGATTACCTCACTGGGAGGGTATTTAGTAGTGGTAGTTACATTTGGTTCAGTGTTATGAGGGTATCTGTAAAATATGCCAATAAATAGGTATATTTTCTAGTGATGGGTTCCCTTTAAATTTCTATGATCATCAAAATTATCTGTGAAACTATATACTCTAAATACATTTTTATTTTTTTCCAGTTTCGGTAGACAGGAAATTAATATAAGCAAGCATGACAGCCATTCAAAGCTAATTCCAGTGCCATCTAATTTGCAGTTTCTATCATTGCGTCCTACCATTTTATTTTGTCAATTGACTCTCTATAAGATAAAATAAGCAATTTGCTGAGTTCTAAACTGTTTTATACAATTCTTCTGGGAATTTATCTGGATAGGGATAATTATAATTGCCTTTCTAATCTCTATAGAATTAATCGCAACAAGTCAAGGTTTTGTTGATCATTAATATACCCAAAAAAATAATTGATCATTTCAGCATGTCGCCGTTTGCCGATTATGCATTTATTTTTTGAGTAATAGGTAAACTTGCTGTGCCAAGGACTTAGAAGAACCTCACGTTAATTGCATTGCAAAGTATAGCGAACTCAAAATAAGTTAACTTCCCAATGTCTTTAAAGTGCCATTTTCCCCTTGCAGGCAAACAAGTTGACATCAAAGAGAGCATTCCCTTTTTACAGAACATCAAAGTCCCTAGTTTTATATAATTAAACTAATGTACAGTAATGTCAAACCTAGAACACATTTGATTAATTTCTAATTGTCATATTTGATTTTAAGTCTGTTAGAAACCCATTTAGACTGCCCTTTAAAATATTTATTTTATGTAATACAAAACAAATGAATTCCTTTACTATTCTACCATACTATAATATAGTATAAATATAATTTGGCTGTATTGCTTAAAACATAGCCCATATCACTAGAAATAAAATATTCCCCCCCGAAAAAAACCATTAAATATTTGTGTGTATATATACATATATGTACATATGTGTGTGTGTGTACATATACATATATACACACACACACACACACACACACACACACACACACACACACACACACACACACACACACACACACACACACAGTGGATATAAAAAGTCTACACTCCCCTGTTAAAATGCCAGTTTTCTCATGTTACAAAATCAGTGCAAGATGAATCCTTTCAGAACGTTTTCCACCTTTAATATCACCTATAATCTGTACTATTGTATTGAAAAACTTTTGGGGTGGAAAAATAAAAATAAAGAACAAAAATAATGTGGTTGCATAAATATGCACAACCTTAAACTAACACTTTGTTGAATTACCCTTTGACTTTATGACAGCATTCAGTCTTTTTGGGTAGAAGTCTATCAGCATGGCACATCTTGACTTGGCAATTGTTGCCCACTCTTCCTTGCAAAAGCGCGGGCATCTGCTGTGTACAGCCCTCTTCAGTTCACCCGACAGATTTTCAATGGGATTTAGGTCTGGGTTCTGGCTGGGCCATTCCAAAACTTTGATCTTCATCTGGTGAAGCCATTCTTTTGTTGATTTGGAGGTATGCTTTGTGTCATCATTGTCGTGCTGAATGGTGAAATTCCTCCCCATCTTAAGCTTTTTAGCAGAGGACTGAAAGTTTTGTGCCAATATTGATTGATATTTATTTGGAACTGTTCAAATTTCCCTCCACCTTGACTAAAGCCCCAGTTCCAGCTGCAGAAAAACAGCCCCAAAGTACAATGCTGCCTCCACCATGCATCACTAAGGGTATGGTGTTCTTTTGGTGATGTGTAGTGTTGGCTTTGCGTCAAACATACCTTTTGAAATTATGGTCAAAAAGTTCAACCTTGGTCTCAGCAGACCATAACACGATTTCCCACATGCTTTCGGCAGACTTGATGTACTAGGTCTTTGCAAAACATAGCCAGGCTTGGATGTTTTTCTTTGTTAGAAAAGGTTTCCATCTTGCTACCCTACCCCACAGCCCAGACATATGAAGAAAACGGGAGATTGATATCACATGCACTACACAACCAGTACCTGCCAGAAAGTTCTGCAGCTCCTTTAATGTTGCTGTAGGCCTTTTGGTAGCCTCCTGGACCAATTTTCTTCTTGTCTTCTCATCAGGTTTTGAGGGATGTCCAGTTTTTGGTAATGTCACTGTTGTACCAAATGTAATCCACCTCTTGATGACCATCTTCACTATGTTCCATGCTATGTCTAATGCCTTGGAAATTCTTTGATACCCTTCTCCTGAATAATGCCTTTCAACAATCAGATCCATTTGATGTGTTGTAAGCTCTTTACGGACCATGGCTTTTGCTGTCACATGCAACAAATAAATTGTCAGGAAAATCCTAATAGAACAGCTGAACTCTATATGGGGTTACTCAGAATCACTTTAAATAATGGCAACTGTGTACTGACTACTGTTTAACATGAGTTTAAATGTTATTGGCTCATTCTGAACACAACCACGTCTCCAATTATAAGAGGGTGTACACACTTATGCAACCACATTACTGTAGTTTTGTTATTTTTATTTTTCCCCTCTAAATGATTTCAGTTTGTTTTTCAATGGAATTGTACAGATTATGGGTCACATTAAAGGTGGAAAAAAATGCTGGAATTATTAATCTTGTCTGATTTTATAACATGACAAAAACCTGGTATTTTAACAGGGGTGTGTAGAATTTTTATATCCACTGTATATATAAAAATATGCATATATTATATTATATATTATATATTATTAAATATAGTATATATTATATATGTTTGGTGAAAGAGGGATAATGCTATAGGGTTGGTTGTCAGCGGTTGACCTAGGCCCCTTAGTTCCAGTAAAGAAAAACCTTTAATGCTTGAGCATAGCAAGACATTTTGGACAATTATATGTTTTCAACTTTGTTACAACTGTTTGGGGAAAGCCCTTTTCTGTTCCAGCATGACTGTGCCCCAGTGCACAAAGCAAGGTCCATAAAGGCATGGTTGGGTGAGTTTGGTGTGGAAGAACTTTAACGGCTCACACAGAGCACTGACCTCAACTCTATTGAACACCTTTGAGAACTAGAACGGAGATTGCGAGCCAGGCCCTCTCCACCAACATCAGAGTCTGACCTCACAAATGCTCTTCTGGATCAATAGGCAAAAATACACAGACACATTCCAAAATCTTCTAGAAAGCCTTCCCAGAAGAGTGGAAGCTCTTAAGGCTTCAAAGGGGTACCAACTCCTATGAATTTAGAATGGGACGTCAAAAACGTTCCTGTAGATGTAATGTATAGGTGTCCCAATACTTTTGTCCATAAAGTGTATATATGTATGTATATATATATATATATATACAGTGCCCACCAAAAGTTCTGGAACACCCTCATAACTTTTAAACGGCTCGAGGTAGAGGGTTGAAATTTGGTGGGATTTAATGGGGTCATAAAATCTACCAGTTAACGCAAAAAAAAAAACCCCCACCCCCTTGGGGGCGGTGCGGTGGGCGGGGGCTAGTAAAATCTTAAATGACACGGCGGGTCGAGTGGGGGCTCATTTGAAAGCTCTTTTCAAAACAAAAACGATGCTGCAAACGATTTTAAAAAAGGATTTTTTTTCGCTGAGATATTTAACGTTAAAGTTATCATCTGTAATAATCAGCTTCGGATAGCTCCTGAACTAGACGTATTTTATAAGGATGATAATGATGCCTGTTCAAAATTCGACGGACTGATGTGGCGCTGATAAATTTTCTTGTGCTCCACTCGTTACAGATGTATGAGGAATGTCATGTACAGTGAGCAGAACATCTAAAGCTTTTTCATCATTACTAGCATGTTTGGGGTCTTCCGGATCTTGGTGCGTCTTTAATTGAACTGGCTATTTCAAAACGATGAAAAGTTCTTTTAACAGTTAATAATGAAATTGGATAGGATAAGTAGCATTGTGTAAAGCCGCTACTTCTCGATAGGATTGTAATGACGGGGGTAGGGAAACGGACAAGTGAGCCCTAATCTACACGCCACTCTGTCCCTGCCTACTTGCAACGACCCGCCCTAGGCGACGGGGTACAACTGGGCGGTGGTCCCTACGCTCAGTAAGTGCAAGAGACAAACAGACAAGGGAACACAAAGCAAAGGGAAATGGGGCAGTTGCCCACGGCAACACCGTGAGCAACAAGAGTGGTGAACGAGCCGAGTCAAACCAGGAGTGCACGAGGTACCAAACGCAGAGCAGGAGAGTAGTCAGAAAGCCAGGGTCAGTATGGAGCAGGATCAAAGTGTCAGAAGCTGTAGCTGGGCCAGGAAACCACACGAGAAGAGTCACAAGCAAAGGAGGAAAAGGAAAGGCAGGTATAAATAGACAGAGGGCGGGAGCTAGCTCCGTCTGGCCAGGCTGCGATAGGCTCTCCCACTCCTAAGCCTGCCATCCTGAGTGGTGGAAGCTGGAGTCAGTCTCAGAGACATAGACTCAGGTGCAGACTGATTACCTATGGGCGTATACACAGAAGTTGTGCCTGGCAGATCCTTTACAAGAATCTTATTTTTTCTTCGCCATACCCTCTCATCATCAATAAAGTGATCCTTTCCGTTTCGGTGAAATACTTTTTGTGATATGACAAAAGAAATGTACAAAAATGAAAATTACTCTCCAAATTAGCGCACTCTGAAATTCACAAGTGACTACCGAAATGTGTACACATGAACTCATGTTACAATCGTAGACAAGGTCCATTTTGTATCGCCAAGGCCAATTGTAATAATACGTAATTTAAAGTGACCTTGATGTGACATTCCCAAGCTCACACACGCACACGCGCTCACACACATTTAGGATTTTACCCACGCGGTACATTTTGGGTAATGCTAACACTGGCGGTAGCCGATAATGAAGACAATAACTTTAAAGTTAAATATCTCAGCGAAAAAAAATCCTATCTCAAAATCGATTTCGGCATTGTTTTCTTATTGAAAAGAGCTTTCAAATGAAATTTTGCTGCCCCCTGTCCACTTCACCACCCCCAAGAGGGTGGTGTGTTTTTGTTTTTGTTTTAACTGGTGGATTTTATGACCCCATCAAATCCCACCAAATGTCAACCCACTACCTCAAGCTATTCAAAAGTTATGAGGGTGTTTCGTAACTTTTGTTGGGCACTGTGTATGTATATATATATATATATATATATATATATATATATAGCACAGTGCAAAAGCTGATTTATGTGCTGAAAATATACAACATAATACTGGAAGGGGTATTAATGGTATTCTTTGTATAATGAAAAGTTTGATTTGGATTTTAATGCCAAATCCCATCATGTTAGCCAGTGATTTAGGCTGTGCCTCCATTATGCCATGGCTAAAACCTCCAGACTCAATTTTATGATAATATTATAAAATATATCGATATTTAACCAAAAATAGACCAACTGAAATCAAAGTATTGTTTTTTTTAGCATAGCGGCAGGTCCAGCCTAAAGTTGAATCTTGTAGTTTACAAATAACCATACCAAACAGTGCCTAATTCTAAGCACTATGCAGTGTCATATGTTAGCCAAAAGACTTCCATCCAGTTGCCTAAATAGCAATACTATATAGTGCCACCACCCCCATATAATGCTAAAATAATATATTGTACAGCACTCAAGCAACAGTGCCACACAATGCCTAAGTAAACATTAACATACAGTGCTCAAATAATGGCAACACACTGTCACCAAATAGCAGTTTTCAGTGTAATTTAAAAGTGGTGTTATACAATAATTAATAGTTTTACTAAATAAATAAAAATAAATAATAAACCCTTTTTGATTGTCAGAAATACCCCTAAGGTGCCCATGTCGTGCCCCCTTCAGCAGAGTTGCCTGAAGCGCACTGTGCTACCGCACACATTGCACACACATAAGGCCGGCCATGCAGAGCAGTAGATGTGGCTAAATTATGTCAATTATAAGTCTAATGATAAATTTCCTTACATCTTATGACATCATTACACAGCTGCAGCAAAGCTAAAAATTCTAACGTTGAGTTAGAACTATCAGATTGTCAAAATAGACTAAACTAGCTAGTGTATTGTACTGGCAAAGTTGTAATAAAGGGTGATTTTGAATAAAGCTGTTTAAAGAAGTTTTCCCACTATAGTATATATATATGTCAGTGTTGACTTATTGCTAGGATAGTCATGGAATAATTTTAGGTGAAGTCAAACTTTAATTGCACAGACTGAGGCATAATTATCAATGTATACAGTGAAGGAAATAAGTATTTGATCCCTTGCTGATTTTGTAAGTTTGCCCACTGTCAAAGATATGAACAGTCTAGAATTTTTAGGCTAGGTTAATTTTACCAGTGAGAGATAGATTATATAAAAAAAAAACAGAAAATCACATTGTCAAAGTTATATATATTTATTTGCATTGTGCACAGAGAAATAAGTATTTGATCCCCTACCAACCATTAAGAGTTCAGCCTCCTCCAGACCAGTTACACGCTCCAAATCAACTTGGTGCCTGCATTATAGACAGCTGTCTTACATGGTCACCTGTATAAAAGACTCCTGCCCACAGACTCAATTAATCAGTCTGACTCTAACCTCTACAACATGGGCAAGACCAAAGAGCTTTCTAAGGATGTCAGGGACAAGATCATAGACCTGCACAAGGCTGGAATGGGCTACAAAACCATAAGTAAGACCCTGGGTGAGAAGGAGACAACTGTTGGTGCAATAGTAAGAAAATGGAAGACATACAAAATGACTGTCAATCGACATCGATCTGGGGCTCCATGCAAAATCTCACCTCGTGGGGTATCCTTGAACCTGAGGAAGGTGAGAGCTCAGCCGAAAACTACACGGGGGGGAACTTGTTAATGATCTCAAGGCAGCTGGGACCACAGTCACCAAGAAAACCATTGGTAACACATTACGCCGTAATGGATTAAAATCCTGCAGTGCCCGCAAGGTACCCCTGCTCAAGAAGGCACATGTACAGGCCCGTCTGAAGTTTGCAAATGAACATCTGGAGGATTCTGAGAGTGATTGGGAGAAGGTGCTGTGGTGAGATGAGACTAAAATTGAGCTCTTTGGCATTAACTCAACTCGCCGTGTTTGGAGGAAGAGAAATGCTGCCTATGACCCAAAGAACACCGTCCCCACTGTCAAGCATGGACGTGGAAACATTATGTTTTGGGGGTGTTTCTCTGCTAAGGGCACAGGACTACTCCATCCCATCAATGGGAGAATGGATGGAGCCATGTACCGTCAAATCCTGAGTGACAACCTCCTTCCCTCCACCAGGACATTAAAAATGGCTCGTGGCTGGGTCTTCCAGCACGACAATGATCCGAAACATACAGCCAAGGCAACAAAGGAGTGGCTCAAAAAGAAGCACATTAAGGTCATGGAGTGGCCTAGCCAGTCTCCAGACCTTAATCCCATCGAAAACTTATGGAGGGAGCTGAAGATCCGAGTTGCCAAGCGACAGCCTCGAAATATTAATGATTTACAGATGATCTGCAAAGAGGAGTGGGCCAAAATTCCATCTCACATGTGTGCAAACCTCATCATCAACTACAAAAAATGCCTGACTGCTGTGCTTGCCAACAAGGGTTTTGCCACCAAGTATTAAGTCTTGTTTGCCAAAGGGATCAAATACTTATTTCTCTGTGCACAATGCAAATAAATATATATAATTTTGACAATGTGATTTTCTGTTTGTTTTTTTTATATAATCTATCTCTCACTGGTAAAATTAACCTAGCCTAAAAATTCTAGACTGTTCATGTCTTTGCCAGTGGGCAAACTTACAAAATCAGCAAGGGATCAAATACTTATTTCCTTCACTGTATATGTATTTACATTATTTGTAAAGTTCTTGGGTCATATTTTCCAAGGAAAAACATTTGGAAACTGTCTATTTTCTATAAAAATGTATATACATTATAATCAAAAATACTACTACCTTTTCCATTATATCAATTCCACTCAAATTGTAGCATATGTTTTTTTTGTCTTCCAAATGCCCGAACAAGTCATAAAACAAATGTTGATGTTGATTGAATGGACTAGTTGGCAGCTAAGCATTTCCCTTTTCTCCACCTGTGCCAAGTCAGTTGTTTTCTCTAGGTTAACAGCTGCTGAATAAATATATAAGTACCAATAAACAGAGGAATATTTTTTTTAATACTTTTTATTTTTGAAATATACAAAACAACAAGTAAGCGGACAGGTAGAGACGCCCATAAATCTAATACATACATACTTCCATATTTTTCATTTTTTAAGAATTTTCGGATATTAAGAATTTTAATTTTTGGCACTGTTATGAAGCTTTCAGACTCTTACACAAAGTGTGACTACTCAAAAAAGAAGTATGCATACCCACTATAGTGTGAAATTGAAAAAAGCACAAACACTTTATTATAGTACACAAAAATATATACATACACCCAAAAAACAAAGAAATATAAAACACATGTAAAAAAGGAGAATCTCAAAAGAGGGTCACAGACAATAATGTGACCCTCCTGTGGTGTGTGACCAGACAAAGATTTAGATCCTAGGTAAAGTCTCCAATACGAAGCTCCCTAAACACAATAATCAATACTGTTATTCAACATGGACTTCTCTTAATTAATGAGAAAAAGTGATAAGTGCTAGAAAAAAATCTATATATTATTGATAAATATATGTAAATTTATGTAAAAAGTAACTGTTTAAGTGCATAATCACATGATACAAGCGAACAATCATAACCATAAAAATATATGCAAAGAATCGTTCTCTGATGAAAGTAGTGGTGGGGATGGATCGGCACCCGGCATTCGGAAATCCGGACTGTGCATGTCCATTTGCCAGTACAAAGACTGTGCATGTCAAGCCCCCAACAGCTTATGGAGACGAATCACATGATATGTAAATTGTAGAGGTGCTTCATAATCTAGTACCAAAGCTGCCCATAGTGGCCCAGAGTAAAGTGCATGTGTTCACTCTTAAAAACGTAAAACTTACTACTACACACATCAAGATTGAAATTGCAACACCAAGAAGGGGAAGCAGTAAGGTTATGCAAAGAGAGGAAGTAGCAGTTGTCGCTAATCTGCAAATTATCACATTTTCAACCAACTAGCTGCAATCTGTGGCATATGGGAAGGGCATAAAAGCCAGATTGAAAGCAAACTTCTTCTAGCCACCTTTTGATCAGATTCCATCTGAGATAGCTCTTTACTCCTACATAACCCCCACTCCTCCTACCCCCTTAACTTGTACTATACAGGTCAGAGACAGATATGTTGTGCTGATACCCGAAAAAAGAGCAGAGATAAGGGGGAAAAAAACATGGAGAGTTTTTATCTATCCAGTCAGAGTCTTCTTTATATGTGTGTGTATGTATATATATATATATATATATATATATATATATATATATATATATATATACTGTATAAAGAGAGAGAGAGCGATTCATCCTAATGGATAATTCTCAAATTTCACCCGAATATATTAAAAAAATATATTGTATCTTAAAGTGGTTGGCCAGGAAAGAAGCCTTGGTTTGCCTTCCCTAAAACCCCTTACTAACCTTCTAACCAGTTTCTGTTTAATCTCAATCGTCACTGCTGCTCTTTCTGTTTGTTTACATCTCTTGCTTCTGTTCCTGGCTGTTATATACAGGGAACCATCATCCCTGTATATAACCCCCATCATCCCTGTGTAGTACCTCATCATCCCTGTGTATTACCTCATCATCCCTGTATATAACTCCCATCATCCCTGTGTATAACCCCATTAAATAACCCCATCAACCCTGTGTATTACCTCATCATCCCTGTATATAACCCCATCATCCCTGTGTATAACCACCATTATCCCTGTGTATTACCTCATCATCCCTTTATATAACCCCCATCATCCTGTGTATTACCCCATTATCCCTGTGTATTATCCCGAACATCCTATACAGGGATGATGTTGGTTATACACAGCGATGTTGGGGATTATATACAGTGTTGATGGCGGTAAAACACAGGGATGATGGAGGTTATACACAGGGATGATGGGGTTATACACAGGGATGATGGGGTTTATACACAGGGATGATGGGAGTTATATTCAGAGATGATGACCCCATCATTCCTGTATATAACCCCATTATCCCTGTATATAACCCCCATCATCCCTGTATTTATATAACGCCCATCATCCCTGTATTTATATAACCCCTTTAATAACTGTATATACCATCAGGAGGGGTGCCGGGGGGGGCACGTGGGCGATGAGAGGAGACGGGCGGGCTGTATGGGAACTCTGAGAGAGAGGAGGAGGGGGCGTATACTAGCAGAGATGACATTCCCTGTCTTTGCTCAGCCAGCACTTCCGGGATAACAGAGACACGGCGTGTCATCAACTAGGTTTACAGGCAGTGGGCCGGGGAGATGTTTTATGAGCTCTTCAGAGCTACGCCTCTGGTCCCACTACCTGTAAACCTAGTTGATGACGTACCGTGCTTCAGCTCTGACGGAAGTGCTGGCTGAGCAAAGACACGGAATGTCAGAGGAAGTGAAAAATGTACACATTAGAAGTAACGCCACAAGATATAAACAGACATTATATTAGGAAGTTAATCGGACATGTTACATTAAGTTAAAAGTTAAAATAGAATAAAATGTATTCCTGGACAACCCCTTTAAGCGATTCTTCACTTCAAAAATACCTTTTCTTACTATTTGGACTTCTGGAGAAAAATCAGGGAATATACTAATTCCGCCTCCCCCCCCCCCCATTCCAAATTAGATCTTTTTTATTTGCTGACATCTTAAGAAGTTTATCCTTATCTCTGGAATACATCATTTTTACCAGAATTGGTCTCAGCAGTGCCCCAAAGAGGGGTGTTCTCAGAGGCACTCTATGGGCTCTGTTTATAAAGTCATTGCAGCAAAAAGATTTTCTCCAAAGTTATTCTTGAACCAGTTTTGCAGGAATCCAATGATATCCATGTCTTCTACTTTTTCAGGGAATCAAATACATCTGAGGTTATATCGCCTCAACCAGTTCTCCAGATCATTCAGCTTCTTAATACATGCCCTGTTATGTTCCTGTATTTTTTTAAGTTCTCTTTTGAGCATCTCTACTTCATCCTCCACTCCACTGACCCTTTCCTCCACCATTGACAGTCTTTCCTGGATTTTATGCATGTACCCTATCACCAACATAACTTCAGCCTGTACTCCACCACCCCTGCCAATTATTCCATCATTGTCCTATTATTTTTGTTTATAGCAGCCAATATTTGAGATAGAGTAACAGTGCCTCTCTCCTTATTTTTCTGTTTCTACTCCATTGTCACTGCCTCAGCACCTTAACTGCCCTGACAATATTTTTCTTTTCCAGGGACTTTCATTTAAATTCATCAACAATTGTTCGATTCAGAGGGGGCTGGGCAAAGTATTGCAATCTGGCAGCGACTTTTCCCTGAGCTTTTAGCTGCTTCCAATGAAGGACTTTTTTTTTCAGGTGCGGCCACATTTTCCTCTTTCTTACCCTGTTTCATATTCTTACTTGTGTTTATTCTTTAAAGAAACGAAAAGGCCCAGTTGAGTGTATTTTATAGCTTACAGTCCAAGTATATTAAGACCTGTCTTTTAATGCTTAGCCAGAAATTCTCGATTCTTGACAAGTGTTTGCAGGCACAGACATTAATCTTTAGGGTAGGAACACACACTGCGTGTTCTGGGTGGATACGCTGCCTCAAGCTTTGCAGCGTATCTTCCCTGAACAGCGCATGTAATGCTGTTCAAAATGTATAAAAAAACGTTCATACTTACCCCCTTCCTCTCTTCTATGCGTGGTCTGGCCTCCTGGGATAACGTTGCAGGCCATGTGACTACTGCAGACTGTGATTCACAGGCTGCAGCGGTCACATGGCAGAAGAAGCAGGGAACGCTGGGTAAGTATAACTTTTGAAGATTTTTGAAGCGGAATCACTGTGATTCCGCCGCAAATGTTGTAACACGCACCGCTTTGTTGCATGTTTAAGCACCCCATTGAATTCAATGGGCAAAAACGGCAACAGAAGAGCTGTGATTCTGATGCATTAATTGACATGTTGCAGTTGAGGAAACCGCACCGCAGGGTAAATTTATGTGCGTTTTTTGGATGCGTTTTTCCGCACTGTGAGGACGAGATTTGTTAAAATCTCATCCACACGGATGCTACTGTAATACACTGCGGATTTTCCCCAATTAATTTGTTGCAGAAAATCCACAGTGTTTAGGCTGTGTGTGTTCCTACCCTTAGAGCATTATTTAAAGCAACATCAACAAAACTTCTGCTCTGTTTAACTTCGTAGAGTTTAGTGGTTTGTGCACGGGATAACTATCAATCTCAGGCCAACACTCCTTGCAGACTTAATCAGCGATACCTCAAAACTCACATTCAGCCAATAGCCAATTGCTGAGGTTGATCTGTTATTCAAAGAAAGCATTCATTTACTTATATATTAAAAAAAATCACACAATTCCAAAGCAATAGCAACAATTCAACTGTCCTGTATTTATGAAAGACATAAGGGAGATTATACTTATCCAAAAATGCATCAGTCAATGCTTCCTTCGCCTAGTTAGCGACAGGTCTGCTAAGGAGGAGAGACAGCGTTTTTTCTATTGTGGAACATTTACAGAGCTCAGCACTGGTCCATGCTGGAGTTCCCCCAGCAAGAACCCCATCCACTGAGCAACCAGAGATTTGGCAAACAGCCCAGATAACAGCTCTTAGGCCCTGGTAAGCTCCTTCACATCCCCTTTCAAGTAGCCTTGGCAGGGGTTCCGATCCCAGAGACAGAAGTCGATTGAAGTGCTGGAACAATTACACCGGTGGGAGATAGATGCAATGGCAGTGAGATGGCAGTCGGGGGATGGTTTAGGCAGCCAGCCATTCGGCTTATCCTACAGTGGCAGGTCGAGTCAGGAAGTCAGGCTGGGTAAGAGCTTGCACAGCCGGTCAATCCTCTCGCGCAACGACAGGGATGGTCATTCTTTTTGCCCTGCAATGGTAATCCGAGTCAGGGAGCAGCTTAGTCTTTCCTTGAAAACAGTGCAGCTTCGCAGGCTCTCTATATAAAAACGGGGGTCGGGCATCATGCTCACATGCTCACTTTGCTATCTCAAACAGAACAACATTTACACATGGACTATTGTTGTACATATGAAAAAGAGATTTCAAACTGTTTCTGCATATGCATTAAAATATCATATATGAAAAGTTCCATGTTGTGCATTAAAGAAATATTCCAGGCAAACTGATACAGTGTGCTATAGCTATTTCAGAGGTTTCCAGGGCGGACATGGGATTCTCTTTTTTTTTTGTGCTCTTAATTCCAGTGTCATGCACCACCATTGCATCAGGACCTGCGCTAGGCATAACACAGAGTATCAGTTTTTACCCCGAGTGTTCTTTTAAGAAATAAACAAAACATATTTTTTTTAAATCTATAAAATAATTGAAATGTTGTCCTAAAAAATGCCCCTCAAGCTTTTTTTTTCCTTCAAGCTGTAATCTATATCACTTTACACATTAACGTCTTCTGAACTAGCAGCATTTTGTTTGCCAAAAAAACTGTTATGCATTGAAATGTATTCTTAAAACATAAGAAGTCAGACAAAATCCCTGGAAAGGTGAAAGCAACTGTGAAAATGAAAAGGGACACTAGACTAAAAGTGTGAAAGTGCTCTTGTATTCTGCTGTCAGTTAAGTAGTTGATTTGTTATGCATTGATTCCACACTAAATGCATTGGGACAGATAGATAGAAACATCAAACTAAATGTGTAAAAACACCTGAAATGTTTTGATGAAACATAGACAGTTCAAGATTTAAAAATATAAAACTGATAAATGATATAATATTGCCATTCATAATTGAATATGTTTAATTAATGTTTGAGCGGTGGGGGTGCTTGTGTAAACAATGATCACAGGAAATCCATGGCTATTTCACTGTGCTGATTGGCGGGGGTTCTAGAACTGAAAGCCCCATTTGTTAAACATTGATTGCCCATTTTCAGACTCTGGGTTTCTGCTAGTGTTTTAAAAAGTTGTCTACCGTCCAGACGTAAGTCCTTACCTCAACAGGAGCAGAGCGCCCGCAATTCTCTGCTTTTAGGGCTACTACTTTGGGTATCTATTAGTCGAGGATGTCACCCTATAATGAGAGGGATGATCAGATTTTGTTTAGTTAAAAGGGTTCTCCGGGAATTTTATATTGATGACCTATCCTTAGAATAGGCCATCTATATCAGATTGGTAAGTGTCCGACTACCGGCACTCACATCAATTAGCTGGAACAAGCAACAAACGCCACGGCCTCTTTACAGTTTACCAGGCAGTTCAGAGCATTGCAATCCCAGATACAGCTGCTATAAGGCCATATTCAGACGTGGCAGAATTTTTCCGCTGCAAATGTTGGTGCAGATTCAGGGCAATTACGCCACGAATCTGCAGCAACATTTGCATATTTGACAGGTAGTTCAAACATTGCCGATATCACAGCGGACTTGCCACATATTTAAGTTTTTGCATTGCGAAGGCTGAAATCCACAGTGAAATTCCGCTGCTTCTCTGCAACATAATAAGCATGCTGCGGAGGGAAAATTCTGCACCGCAGCCTAATTTCCGCACAGTTATTTTCCGCAACGTCTTAACTAAGTTTCCTAAAAATGTATAGAAACAAATGTCAAAAAGGCTGCTGCAGAATTCCACTGAGGACTGTCCGCAGCGAAATTCAACAGCAATTCTGCCACGTCTGAACATGACCTAAATGTCTACGGCGCTGTACCTGGTAAACTGTGAATCGTGCGAAGGGCGAAGCAGGAAGGAAATCTGTGAGGTACAACTTCAACCAATTGCTTCAGAGCACTGGGTGATGTGAGAGGTGAGTACTCATGTACAGCCCAGTAACATGCAGCCATTCTATTATTTCCTGTAATGTTAAAGACTAATAGTGTACAGAGCATATTTAAAACTTACATTTGAAGGACCAGAGTGAAAGAAATAACAGCCATTGTATGTCAAATTAATTTTGAGACGCAGTACAAAAACGACTTTAGGCTAGATTCACTTTGTGAGTTTTTTGTTGCATTTTAAACATGTGTTTTTATTTGTTTTGTTTAACAAACTCCCATGTCTTTCAATGGAAGTTCGTCAACCAAAATAAAAAAAAATGTATGTTAAGAATGCAACAAAAATGCACAGTGTAAATCCAACCTAATGGCGTTGTCCAGTGACTAGAGTTTGGGCTTATTCAGACGAATGTATAATACGTCCATGCTACGCGCGTGCTTTTCACGGGCGTCGCACGGACCTATGTTAGACAATGGGGCTGTTCAGACAGTCCGTGATATTCACGCAGAGTATATCCGCTGCGTAAAACTCACGATGTGTCCTATATTTGCCAATTTTTCGCGCATCACGCACCCATTGAAGTCAATGGGTGCGTGAAAACTGCGCACGGCACACGGACGTTACTTTCGTTGTGCGGGTGTGATGCGCGCTACAGTAGTCAAAACTATGAATGAAAACAGAAAAGCACCACATACTTTTCTGTTTACAAACATAAAAACAGAGTGTCATAAAAATGGCGGCTGCACAAAAATCACGGAGCCACACATCATATGCTGGTGACACATGGAGCTTTTGTGGACTTCTGCGTGCGCAAAACGCCGCATTTTTTTTGCGTGCGCTCGTGTGAATCCGGCCTTTGATTAACATTTCTATCCAACTGAAAATTGTCACTACACCAATTGTTAAAATAGCTTTGTCTTTATTTCATCAACAATTTGCAAATACAATCAAGGTGACATTTCTGGCATACAATGGCCTTTTTCAAGTCCAAAGGTCATTGTCGTCGCCTTGACTGTATTTACAAATTGTTGATAGAATAAAGACAAAGCTAGTTGATTAATCGATTCACTGGCAATTCTGCTGGACTATGATTTCTGGAATATGGCGGAGCCTGGAGCCATTTGATGTAAAGTCAAGTCCATGGTGCTAAGGACCATATCTACTTATTTCCAATAAACATTTCGATATTAGGTCACTCAATTGGTTTTCCCTTGTTATTAAAAAAAATACTCCTGTGTCTAGATGTTGCTGTCACATGCTAGTTTTAACACCTCGGGTGTTATTTTTAGTCGGTCTCAAAATGTCAACCTAATTTGCCCAGTGCTAGTGAGGAGAAGCCGCTTCTAGTGTGACAATTCCTATTGGGTGGCCATAACAGTAGCAAGAATCACTCTGCTGCTCGTGTCCAAAAGGATCCGGGTGTCAGGTTCAAGCTCCTGGGCATGTATGTCCTTCGGTACTGGACACATTAGGTGAACATTCTGAGAAGGAATGAGAAAAACACCAGGATGCGCCATAACAAGTATGTACCAGCAATATCCAGACATATGAATATGTTTTCTGTTTTGCAAGATCTTATAAAGAAATGTAATATTTTATCATGGTACACCCCCTTTAAAGTTTACTTACTTTTGGCATGGAGAAAACCATTTCCAATTTTATCACACTTTTCTAAAATATGGACAATATGATATGTTCCTCTTAGAGATGAGTAATCCTGCGACCATAAAATAAAGGTTTTAAGAAAACTGAAATAGAACTGTTTAAAAAAAACAAACAAAAAAAAAACTGCACGCCACTTACAGTTAGGCCTCATTTACACGAGCGTAATAAACGCGTGTCGTACGCACCTATATTACTCTATGGGGCAGTGCAGACAATTCGTTATTTTTTGCGCAGCGCGAGTGCGTTGCGTAGAACTCACGACATGTTCTATAATCGTGCGTTTTTCGCGCATCACGCAACCATTGAAGTCAATGGGTGCGTGAAAACCACGCATGACCACGACCGCACGGTCAAGGAGGACGCCTGGGAGGAGGTCGCGAAGGAGCTTTTTGGCCAGGAGTGGGAGAGTGGCCGAACCCGGGACCGCAGTCGGTTGGGTGAGTACCATGCTTTTTCTGTCAATGCAATGTCATCCCTATTGAAGAACTGGGGCCCTATATGTGTCTTCTTCCGCGCATTTGCCCAATAACCTTTTGTGGAGCAGGCGCATCACCATGTACCACGTCATTGGCAGGGCAGGGCCCCTCATTTTAGTGAGAGGGCAGAGTTCTTATGGCGTTATATTTGTTTTTACTCCAACAGTCCAAGACATCAAAACACGGTGGCGGAGCTTCCGGGACCAATTCCGCCGTGAAATGGGGGAAAAGGGACGCAGCGGAGATGGCGGCTCGCGTAAGCGCCCTTACATGTACACTAAACAGTTGATGTTCCTGAAGGACATAATGGCGATGCGCACGTAAGAGATTCTGCAATTGCATGTGTCTAATGTGTGTTCGCCCATGTCCTGTTTGCCATCGTGTTGTTGTGGGCATTGTTCTATATTCTGTTCTTACGTAATTTTCCCTTTATAGAACCACCGACAATTTGGAGGATACGACAGAGGAGACGGACATGGGAGAGTCTCTGCCGGAACCTCCTGCTGACCATGTTCTGCCCCTTAGCCCCGAGCCGACACCCCTGGACCCCGCCCCTGTCCAGTCTGCACGGGCCGTCGCCTCTCCGGCTGAGGAGCGCACCGTGCGTGCCCCCACTCGCCGGCGCCGTGCTCAACGGGCCTCCGCTGCTGCCCAAGTCGATACCCGGGTCCTCGAATATCTCAGGCGAGCCGCAGATGAGGACGGGAACGACTCCTTTGGGCGCAGCATCGTTCCCCTACTCCGGCTGGTCCCCATGGATCGTATGGCCCGTCTGCAAGCGTCGATAATAACGTTGATCGACGCATCCACACCACCCCACAATCCCAACCATTGCTTCACGCCCATTGAGTAGTGGCGCGGAATAGCCATGCCGGCCACCACGCCACAGATGCCGGCCACATACAATCCAGGCCCCCAGATGCCACGTCCGCATCCCTATATGTGCCCTATGGCTCCCCACTTCCCTGCCCCAACGTACCACGGGCAACATCAGCACCACTATCCTGGCGAGGAACAACCTCCACAGCTCCAGGTCCAGCATAGTGGTGTTGAAATGCCGGCGTATTCGTCCCCGGGCCACCACTACCAACACCTGTGAGTGTGTTGGTGGCGTGATATTTGGGCGGCCAATTTAATTTTGATGCAGGGATGGCAACTCGTCGTCTTATGTATTATGTATATTACACCATGTTGGTGTTTGTTTGTTTATACGATATGTTTGTGTGTTTTCCTGACCACACCATGTTTCCGTTGTGTGCATTCCCAACACATTAAAAACATGGATGTTGATTGTTTCTATTGCGTGTTGTTTTTAATTGATACCCCTCAACACAATGTTTAACCCACATTTCCTTTGGCTATACCCTCTCACACTTCTGGCCTTTGGGCCCAATGCATACACACGTGATATGAGGTTTTAGTTAATCTCTCGGGGTTTGACATGGTTTGCAAGAGGTGCGAATGTTTAGGTGCTGTCATGGGCCCCGAAGCAAACTAAGTACACTTGCAATTGGACTTGCCTATCTTTAGGCCGCACATCATTCTATCTCCAGAAAGAATGTTGCCAAATGTCAAAAGTCCTGGTCAAACCCCGACAGATGTAAGCTCGCAACCCGCGTCAAGGGTCCTCATGTTTTGCGAGTCCCTAACCCAACACGAACCCCAAAAACTTCTAAAAACCCAGGCCACATGTGACGTGTGTAGTGAAGCCTCCAAACAACAGACAACCCTTCAAAGGTCATCACGCCCCCACGGTGCGGCTCCTGATGGGCACTCGAAATATGCCGCCAAAGTATCCCGCACTCGAAGGCCGGAAGAGAGAGATCGGCCGAGAGGAATAACTGGGACAGTGTGGCTGGTGCCTGCATGTGTTAGGATATATTCTGCATCAAAGGTAACATCATTAATGCGGCAGAAGTTATGCAGAACTACACACGCTTGTATAACACGTGTCACATTCTGCATGGACAATTGCATTGTCGTCAGAAAGACACGCCACCTGTTCGACATAATGCCAAAGGCACATTCCACACATCGTCGAGCTCGGCCTAGGCGGAGATTGAACATGCGCTGACGGTCATACAAGCCCCTTCTCGCAAAAGGACGCATGACTTGCCTTGTCAGGGCAAACCCCTCATCCGCCACGATGACATACGGGATTGGGGGTCCGCTGGAGCCCGGGAGGATGGAACGTTCCGGCACCGCCAGTCGATTATTCACGAGTCGCTTCCCCATTCTTGATGAACGGAATATGCGGACATCTGCCGAGCTTCCATACGAGCCGATGTCAACAATAGTGAAACAATAATTCGTGTCCGCCAAGGCTAACAATACCATAGAGAAATACTGCTTGTAGTTATAGTATTGTGAGCCACTGCGTGGGGGCTTTCTCACACGAATGTGTTTGCCGTCTAGGGCACCAATGCAATTTGGAAAATCACTTGCTCTAAGAAATCCCTCTGAAATACTTAGCCACTGTTCTGTCGTGGGCTGAGGCATGACCGTGGTCTTTAACCTCTGCCACAACACGACACAGGTGGATGTGACAATGAACGAAATGGTGGTCACTCCCAAAAGAAATTCAAAATGTAAGGAATGATAACTATTGCCTGTGGCCAGAAATCTAGAAAACAAAGAGAAAGAAAAGGAAAGCCACAACACATGTTAGGGGGGGGGGCTGGTAAAGCAGAGAGCGTCATTGACTAAGTAATAGCAGCTGCACACATACCTCAAGGTCACAAGCAGACGTTCCTTGGGCGAAATGCAGCGTCTCATGTTGGTATTCTTGTAGGTGAGACCAGAGCAAATCTTCTCAAGCAGAAGGTCAAATGTGGCCACAGACATGCGGCAGAAGGCTCGAAATTTTTTAGGATGCCGTCGTAAGTCCTCATACAGGCTATGGAAATGGCCTTTCATCGTACGTTGGGCCACAAGTGGATGAACCCAAATGCGACATCTTACAGGCGTCTGGTGCTGCAGCATGGGTCGACGCTCCCCAAAACGACGTGAGATCATCCAGGCAAGAAGCACACGTGCCAGCGACTGAGAAGGCATAATTGTGCTGTGCAAAGGCTATTCCAACCTCAATGGAGAAACACACACTGGGGTTTCTGCAGAGGCGGAAATAAGGTGCAAAACCGGCTTCTCCCAGCAAGCAGGGGTTGGGCCAGCTGGCCTATTTGTAGGCTGGCCTCGCATTAATCCCCTCGGCGATTTTTACGCGCGATGCAAACGCTAGTCTTGCACGCGTTTAAAACGCAACAACGCTGAGTTTACGCAGTGCAAACGCAATGCCAACACGCGCAATACGCTGTGTTTTTTCCGCGCGCAAAACGCACATGCTCGTGTAAATGAGGCCTTAGGGCTACACTGAATTTTTTTTAGTTCTACTGATTGATTTTTAATTATTGAGTGAGAGCTGCAGTCCAAGATTACATTCAACTCAATGTACTCATTTAGAATTCAGCTGTAGCTCAAGAGTTGGAATCAATCAGCAGGAGAACAAAAAAGTCCAAGTTTAGAGGTAACCCTTGTAAGTGTTTACAAAAACCAATTCCTAGTGGATAATTAGTGTAGGACTTAGGCTGGATTCACACGAGCGTGCCGTTTTTGCGCAGGCAAAAAACGTGGCGTTTTGCCTGCGCAAAGGGCACTTAACAGCTCAGTGGGGCATCAGCATATGATGCGCGGCTGCGTGCTTTTCGCGCAGCCGCCATCATTATGACACTTCAATTGGATGTTTGTAAACAGAAAAGCACGTGGTGCTTTTCTGTTTTCATTCATCCTTTTGACAGCTGTTGCGCAAATCATGCTGTTCGCATGGAAGTGCTTCCGTGCGACATGCATGGTTTTCACGCACCCATTGACTTCAATGGGTGCGTGATGCGCGAAAAACGCCCAAAGAACTGACTCACGCTGAGTAAAAATCCCGGACCTGTCTGCACGGCCATAGACTAATATAGGTCCGTGCAACGCGCGTGAAAATCATGCGCGTTGCACGGACGTATTTCCCGTTCGTCTGAATAAGGCCTTACTGAATAATGTTCAGAAATGTAAAAAGAAAAAAAAGGTTTTAAATTGTTTTTAAAATGTTGTTGCTGTATATGATCAAAATATCAGTAACAGAAGTCCTAATACCAAAATTGCATGAATGCTCACATGAATTATTGCACTGCAAAGGTCAGACTGATGGTTCAGTGCTTAGCACTCTTAGGGCAAAGCCCCACGTGGCGGAGCCGTTTCTCCATTGCCTTCCACTTCTTTTTAGTAGGCTTCGTTTAGACGAGGCTGAAAATTCCGCTGCGGAGCATAAGCTGCGGTGCGGAATTTGGTGTCCGCAGCATATAATGGATGTTGCGGACCAGTGGCGGACTGGTTGCGGACTCATTGCGGAAGTTCTCCATTGACTTCAATGGAGATTCTAAATTCCACAATGAAGTCCGCAGATGTCATGCACATGTTATGTGTGCTGCGGATGCGTCTTGCTTTTTGGACATGACATTTCTTCATTCTGGCGGAACCTATGTATTTCTAGGTCTACAGCCAAACTGAGGAAGTCAATGGGGCTCCCGTAATTACGGGAGCGTTGCTAGGAGACGTCAGTAAATAGTCACTGTCCAGGGTGCTGAAAGAGTTAAGCGATCGGCAGTAACTGTTTCTGCACCCTGGACAGTGACTACCGATCCCAATATAAAGCAACCTGTAAAAAAAATAGAAGTTCATACTTACCGAGAACTCCCTGCTTCTGTCTCCAGTCCGGCTTCCCAGGATGACGTTTCAGTCTAAGTGACGGCTGCAGCCAATCACAGGCTGCAGCGGTCACATGGACTGCTGCGTCATCCAGGGAGGTTGGGCTGGATGCCGAAAGTGGGACTCGTCACCAAGACAACGGCCGGTAAGTATGAAATTTGTTTACTTTCACTAGGGAAAGTGCTGTCCCTGCACTGATAGAGAGAAGGGAAGCACTTTTACCGCAGTACGCAGCAGCTAGTCCGCATCAATTTACTGCACATTTTGGGCAGATCCGCCACAGAATCTGCAACACAGAATCTGCACACATTGATGCGGACAGCTGCGGAGGAAAACCGCCACGTGGGGCAGTGCCCTTAGGGCACGTTCAGATGTGACAGAGTTTTTCCGCTGCAAATGTTGGTGCAGATTTGGGGCAATTACGCAACGAATCTGCACCTACATTTGCATTTTTGACAGGTAATTCAGACGTTGCAGAAAACACAGTGGCCTTGCCACAGATTTCAGTTTTTGCATTGCAAAGGCTGAAATCCGCAGTGAAATTCCGCTTCTTCTCCGCAATGTAATGAGCATGCTGCGGAGGGAAAAATCTGCACCACAGCCTGATTTCTGCACAGTTATTTTCTGCAATGTCTGAACTAAGTTTCCTAAAAATGTATAGAAAAAAATGTAAAAAATGGCTGCTGCAGAATTCCACTGCGGACTGTCCGCAGCGGAATTCAACAGCAATTCCGCCACGTGTGAATGTGCCCTAATACTCTCTGTGATGATAGCAAGATGGCTGCTGAAAGTGATCTCTACAAAACAGAACGTATCAGCCAATTGTTTCCCCTTGATGATAGATGCCCTATATACTATATTAATAAATAATAAAACTTGCCACTAAAAGTGAAATTGTGAAATTTTTCTATCAAATAACTACAAAATAAACACAAAATATTCCCACCTCAATACAGAACAGCAGCTTTCAGTAAACGTATACATAGAATTCATTATTTGAATTATGTCATGTCAAATTGCACAGCTTTATTAGTCTTATCTCTCACAACGAAGTCACCAAAATGTGACTTGTTAATTTGCTCCGAGAAGTAATTTGCCTGTATCCCACATTCTTTTTTGAGGAAATTATTTGTAATGAGTATATCTGAGTAAAAAGTTTTTTTTTAAGAGTCATTAAAAGGAAATAATTGACTGTGAAAACTGCTGGTGTGGAATTTTTTAAGAACAACATCTGGATGTTATAGTGCCATTCTCCTTAAGTGATATTTTTAGACATTGCAATTTGTTTTCTACATTTTTTGTGTTAGCTATGTGAACATAAATCTATCTATCTATCTATCTATCTATCTATCTATCTATCTATCTATCTATCTATCTATCTATCTATCTATCTATCTATCTATCTATCTATCTATCATCTATCTATCTATCTATCTATCTATCTATCTATCTATCTATCTATCTATCTATCTATCTATCTATCTATCTATCTATCTATCTATCTATCTATCTATCTATCTTTCTAGATACAAAAATAGAATCCAGCAGCACAGGCTTAAATGAAAGGGGGTGCAAACCTTAGGGAACTGACCACTGTCCCTCTAGACAAAAAGCAGTAAATAGGCAGCACTCACAAAGGCTTATGATGAAAAAAGAGGGTGCTTTATTGACCCCAAAAGTGCGACGTTTCGGCTCACACAACCTAAGCCTTTCAGAAGCCTTGAGAAAGGCCCAGGTTGTGTGAGCCGAAACGTCGCACTTTTGGGGTCAATAAAGCACCCACTTTTTTCACCATCAGCCTTTGTGAGTGCTGCCTATTTACTGCTTTTTATCTATCTATCTATCTATCTATCTATCTATCTATCTATCTATCTATCTATCATCTATCTATCTATCTATCTATCTATTTGTGCTAATATTTGCTAAAATTGCCGTTTGCCAAACAAAGCAATAAAAAAAAAGTGACAATCCTCATATGAATACTATTGAATAGAGCTATTCATCTGAAAATGCATTCCCTGCTGCCACCATCTGCATGACTTTGTGTAAGGCAACTGCATAAAAGAAAAATATGTTTTGTTCCTCAGCATAGGTATAAAATAAATGTAACCCCCAGATTTCATTTGAAGGTAAAGTGTATGTTTATAAGTCAAATTAAAGATATATAACTGTGACAAATAGATCACATTTTATGTATGCTAAGAAGCTATGGAATACTTTGATGCTGTTTTTTATGTAATGTATGTATTTTGGGATTCTAAGCACTTTGTTAACTAAACTATGCAGACATGCTTTAGATGCAGCTTAAGTACAAACACACATCTATAATAGGTCATTGGTACACTTAAAAAAAAGTGTAAGTGCCCTCAAAAAAGGAATCATAAACAGCATCAGACTGGATTCCTTGGCCCAACAGAAGCAATTATTCTGCAGGCCCAACTTCCATCTATACAGATCATGTACACATCCACTATTAATTTCAATGTACTCTTTGTTGATGTAAGCACCAAATGGGTTAGTCTTTTGCTGGACCTTTTGGACCATGTTGGTATTACTGGTCCATTATTGTGTCACAGCCTAAGCCCATCGAGGGATCCTCTGGTATAATGGTTTTGCCAATTCATGGACGACTAACAACAAGTAATATATGTTTATAGCTCAGAATACTGATATGAAGACATTAGCAGCATCTACTGTGACCTGTAAAATTATGATAATTACAACAAGGCCCAGTTCACAATTAATTTTTTTACGCTGAAACCGCGTGATTTCAATGGGAGATGGAGGCGTTTTTTGCGGCGGCTTTTAGCCACTTGAGGAAACAAGAAAGCAGCATGCTCTTTCTTGCCATGGTACCACCTCTGACCTCCTATTGAAATCAATGAAAGGCAGAGAAAGCGTTTTTTTGCCCACTGCACTCAATGGCCACGGGTGAAAAATGCACTGATAAACGCTGCGAAAAACGAGGCAAGTATATGCAGGCTGGTCAAAATCTGCCCCAAAATTTCTGAAGGAATTTTGAGGCAGGTTTGTTGGCCTGCAAAAAAACTCAGTGTGAACAGGGCCTAATAGTGAACTGCATATGTTTTATGGACACTGAAAAAAGTCTTTTTTTTTTACGGACCAATGAGGAATTTGTGGACACTTGGCCACCCTGCCACATAGTAGTCCAAAATTAAACAAAAAATGAAAGTAGATTCAATTCTTCATTGAAATGTATTGTTTCATTTGTAGCTGTATTTCATATAGAAAAGACAATTTTTCAAGAAACATATAAAAGAGGCGACTGATTGGTGATTCGGCAAATCCACGCCCTTTGTCACTGTCGCTGTAGGAGGGAACAAAATGATGCATCAATACAATGTACATTCAGTTGGAAGATATGTTATCTACGTTAATATTCATTACAGTACATAGAGAATGACGTCCATTACGTGAGAACAATATAAAAAAAAACTGAAAATAGAACTAGGGCAGGGAAATATTTGTACCAGATAATGGATTGTTGCATATCAGGGTATCAAAAATCTAAGAAAAGACAATTTTTCAAGAAACACATGAAAGAGGCGACTGATGTCCAACATCTGGAGAGATACATGTATACGGAATCGCGACACATGTCGTTACAAAGATAAGAGTACAGAGTCATCATAGATTATAGTAGCATCATCATTTCTAATAGGAGAAGGGAAGGAGAGAGAACCCCCTAGGAGAAGACCATACCATAAAATACCGGAAAAGTAAAGAAAGCATTTGAGATGAAAATTACCTGTGGATGTAGAGAAGTTGTATATGGGCGTCTAGCAGATATTCCAGAGTGAACTGAGTCAGCGAATGTATCGCACTTAAGTGTGCGAGAACCGGATATACGTCAGCTCCGAGAAGAGGAAGTGACGTCTATGTACTGTAATGAATATTAACATAGATAACATATCTTCCTACTGAATGTGCGTTGTATTGATGCATCATTTTGTTCCCTCCTGCAGCGACAGTGATAAAGGGCATGGATTTTCCGAATCACCAATCAGTCGCCTCTTTCATATGTTTCTTGAAAAATTGTCTTTTCTATATTAAATAATATATGAAATACAGCTACAAACAAAAAATTTCATTGAAGAATTTAAGCTACTTTAATTTTTTGCGTGTGCTGGGGTAATTCGAGACCATATTACAGGGAACCTATCCCAACCCTACAAGCAACACGTTATACTAAATAAATATAAATATATATAAATATATATATATATATATATATATATATATATATATATATACAGAACACATTCTTCCTGACTTCATAATGAATCCAATTATGATTTTAGTGTACTAATCATAGCTACAGTCAAGTACCTGTGTGATACTACTTACATGGAATTACACATTATCATTTATGGTGTACTTTTTACAGGGAGGTAGTCGGTAACATATTTATAGGGTTCCTAATTGGTAAAAGTAGTGCTATTATATAAGCATCATTAATTAACATAAAAAAAGTTAAGGATGTCTTCTTTATTTGTGCAAGGGCTTCCTTTTTACAGTCTACTGCACTTTAACATACATGTCTATGATCTGGTCCTTGGAACTCTCTCGACAAAATTAATTTGTGTGAAATGCAATTTGAATAATATTCAACACATTAGGATTGCATGATCATTAATTTAAATGTTTACAATTTTTTTCCTAAACATATTATATGGTTTGTCTATTTTACATAATTAACATTACATCATGATCGGTTTGAGTCTGAACTCCGAGACCCACACCGGTCGTCTGACCAAAGGGGTAGAAGAACCATTTAGCTATTCACATGTGCTACTGAATTATGCAAAAACAATAGGTTTAGAAACTTTAATTCTGCTATTTATTACAATGGTCATCTTTAAGCCTCCATTATCCAAAATGTTAAGATCACTATTAGCAAATCCTTGAACTTGCACATTTTACACAAAATATGTACAGCACTTTACCATAAGGAATACTTTAATAAAGCATTGGTAGTTATCTATGGGTAACTATGTGGTCATTCTGAAGGTAAACACATAAGTATCACCTCTACAGACCACAAATGTCATCTTGAAAGAACATTCAGGTATTTAAATTCACAACTATATGTCTACGTAAATGTCTGAAGCAGCACTCATGTTCTGTCCAGTTGGGCACAATATATCTATATAACTGCGTAATCAATGTTTTATGTTCTAGCTTTGTGTAGTCTTCCTAGATAAAGTAATAAAGTATGCCTTTTCATATCTTTAAATAAATTGACCATTATTGAGTGTAGCATTTTCTGCGTTGATAAAGTACAACATCGTATCGATCTGACATTTTTGGGTTTTAGAGGATTGAAACCTATTGATCTGCCTTTGTATGATAGGAATACATTTATCAAACCATTCTTTTTATATGAAATAATGCATACCAAGAACAAGTTGCCAAATTTCATGCACAAAACAAGCCAGAAATATTGACACACATTTCTGCAAACAATTCTACCTAATATATATTTTAAATTGAAGCCTTCAAATTATGGTATTAGAATCTAGAAAAAAATAATAATACCATAACAACGATCTGCACCGTCTATGTGAACCTCGTTGTTATTATTGGGGAATGGCAGGAGTTACTAGTTACAAGTAATTTCCTTGATTTATCCTTTAAAGTCAAAAGAAAAAACAAATAATGAAAAAAAATAATAATAATAATAAGAAAAAAAGAAATAAAATAATGTTAAATTAAAAAAATAGTAAGAAAAACAGACAAAGAAAACACATTTTTTACAATAAATAAACTTTTCAAAATATAAGTTCTAAAACATGAAATAATACTCGCATATTTGGTATCACCACATCCGTATCAACCTGTACAATAAATGTCTAAACATTTTTTCGAATGTTCGGTGTATGGTGTAAAAAAAAAAAAAATATTTTCTAAATTTTTGGGCAAAATAAAAATGTATATAAATTAAACGATAATGTAAATGTACCAAAAAACGGTACCTACATAAAGTACAACTCTTACGGCAATAAAAAAGTCTCATATAGCCATGTCGGACAAGAAATGAAAAAGTTATGAGCGCCACGATGCAAAGAGGCAAATATAAAAAAAATTGTTCTGTCCTTAAGGCCAAAATTGGCCCTGTCCTTAAGGGGTTAATGAAGCAAAGTTTCCACAAGTTTCCATTTCAGCTGTTCACATCAGCGTCACCCTTCCATTCCTGGGTTCTACTAGACCTTTCCGTCAGTGGAAACCATGAACAGAAAGGCAAACGGAAACCATAGCTTCCATTTGCATTACCATTGATTTCAATGGTAATGATTCCATTGCAAATGGTTTCCATTTGTTTCCGTTTTGTAAGGTTTCAGGTTTTTTTGCGCAAACAATAGCACAGTCGACTGCGCTATTGTTTCCGTAAAATAAAAGAGACCTTATGAAACGGAAACAAACAGAAAATAGCAGAAGAGAAAAGTGTCTAACATGTCTAGCAAAATCAGTACTGGAGTCCCAGAGCAGAGCATCAGCTGATGCTCTGCTCGGGGATTCCAGTAGTGCTGCTGACGTCATTGTCCATATATAGACAGTGACAATGACGTGGGTAGAAGCTGTGGAGTCCCCAGGCAGAGCATCAGCTGATGCTCTACTCGGGGACTCCAGCGATAGGAAACCCCTGACTTGACCAAATATGGACGTCGGGAGCAGTGCTGGAGTCCTGAGCAAAGCGCTAGCTGATGCTCTACTCGGGACTCAAGCAATAGGCAATGTGACAGCCCCTAACGGTAATGTTTGGTGTAGGTGAGGTGGATGACATGGCTAATACTGGCTTGGTGTTAAAGAGATTAACAGTACTAGAAGACATCAGAGATTCAGTCTTCAGGGAAATTGGGGCAATTGCAATTTGCGGAAAATTTTTTCAATCAAATCAGATGGCTGATTTGATCGAATCGGACCCAAAATGAATTTCTGTAAATTCGCTGATCTCTAGTCCGTAAAAGTACTGAGATGCAAAATTTATATATATTTTTTATGTTTTAGTAATTTTGTACAATAAATATTTTTTTCATAAAACTTGCTTTTATTATGCAAAAGCACTAAAAAATTAAAAAATATATGTACCGTATATGTCGGCGTATAAGACGACTGGGCGTATAAGACGACACCCAACTTTTACCCTTAAAATATAGAATTTAAGATATACTCACCATTTCGTGCAGGAGCGCTTCACTATGGCCATCGGCGGCAGGACCCAGGACTCTCTGTCTCTTTGAACTCGCGCATGCGCAGATAGGCTGCTTCATCGCGCGAGATCTGAGAGGCAGGGAATGAGAGGAAAGGGCGGGCCCTTTTTACAGCGTACACATCATAAATGATGCAAAAACATTGTTGTCCGCGCCATTACTGAATGTGTGTATTTTATGTATTGAGACTTATTTTAATGTTTATTGTAAAAAAGGTGAAGGTGTATTTTTTTTTACAATTTAACAATACTTTGTTTTTACTTTATTTTTAAACTTTAATGTACTGACATATATCAGATATATGCCAGTACATTAACCTGTGGACGGATAATACACAGGCAGTTGTTAGGACATACTTGGGTATGTCCTAACAACATGAAATATGGTAAGACAGCCCTGGGGTCCGTCAATAGACCCTGGGCTGTCTGCCCATATATGGTATGGCCCTCGATCGCGTCACAGGAATTCCCTGTGACGTGATCCAGGGGCATCCCCCCTTCTCACTTTCCCCTGAATGCTGCAGTCAGCTGTGATCGCAGCATTCAGGGGAATAACGGCGGAGATGAGCGGTTTCTCTGATCTCCGCCGTTATAGAGCGGGGCTGCGGCTGTGTAATACAGCCATTGCCCCGCTCCTGATAGGAAGTGCGCGCGCGGTCAGCATGAGGTGATGCGGCCGGCGCTGCACTAATGAGCGGCAGTTCAGGCACTGAAGACAGAACATGGGGGTGTTTTGTAGCGCGCCCGCCATGTTCTGTCTCCAGTGCCGCCGCTCATTAGTGCAGCGCTGGCCGCATTGCATCATCCTGACCCCGCGAACTTATGACTCAGGAGCGGGGCTGTGGCTGAATTACACAGCCGCAGCCGCGCTCCCATACATTCATGTGTATTATACTGAGCTGTGCGGCTGCAATGTGCATCCCTAATGTAGACAATATCCGGCATATAAGACGACCCCACACTTTTGAAATTTTTTTAAGGGTGTAAAAAGTCGTCTTGTACGCCGATATATACGGTAAATGTGTTATTGCTGTATTTCTACCGACCTTTAGAATAAATTTTAAATGTATTTATACCACACAAAAAAACAACATAAGAGTTGTAAAAAAACAATGATGAAATTGCTTTTTCCATTCCCCCCTCAAAAAAATGTCTAAAAGGTATTTAATAAATTTTTTGTACCTCAAGAAGGTGCCAATAAAAACTACAACCCAGCCATCAGACGACTACATCAACGGGCGGCCATATTGAAGATGCATACTACTTTCCTGCACGGGTATGTATGTTTTATGGCACTTTCAATGAATAGGACTTTATTGTTGGAGAAATGTCATACTTTTAAGTCTCCAGGAAGAGATGGAGTAAACTCCCCACAACCCCCTTTTAAATGAGCCCTTTTTCAAATTTTGCTCTGCTAATTTGTATACAGTAAAATAGGAGAGTCAGATTTGCCATTTAAAGAGGCTCTGTCACCACATAATAAGAGCCCTATCTCCTATATAAGGATCGGCGCTATAATGTAGGGGACAGCAGTGTTTTTTATTTAATAAAACGATCTGTTTTCACCACTTTATTAGCGATTTTAGATTTATGCTAATGAGTTGCTTAATGAGCAAGTGGGCGTGTTTTTACTTTAGACCAAGTGGGCATTGTACAGAGGAGTGTATGACGCTGACCAATCAGTGACCAATCAGCGTCATGCACTTCTCTCCATTCATTTAGGCAGCGCATAGGGATCCTTTTAGATCACTATGTGCTGTCTTATACCAACACATTAACAATACTGAAGTGTTTAGACAGTGAATAGACATTCCACGGGATGTCTATTCACAATCTGTGCACTTCGTTACTGTTTTTGTGGTAGTTACAGCAGAGCAAAGCGTAATCCCGCGAGATTACGCTGTAAATGAGAGGTTACAGCGAGATTACGCTTTGCTCTGCTGTAACTACCACAGAAACAGTAACGAAGTGCACAGATTGTGAATAGACATCCCGTGGAATGTCTACTCACTGTCTATAAACACTTCAGTATTGTTAATTTGTTAGTAGAAAACAGCACATAGTGATCTAAAAGGAACCCTATGCACTGCCTAAATGAATGGAGAGGAGTGCATGAATCTGATTGGTCAGCGTCAAACACTCCTCTGTACAACGCCCACTTGGTCTAAAGTAAAAATACGCCCACTTGGGCATTAAGTAACTCATTAGCATAAATCTAAAATCGCTAATAAAGTGGTGAAAACAGATAGTTTTTTAAAATAAAAAGCACTGCTGTCACCTACATTATAGCGACAATCTCCTTATGTAGGAGATAGGGCACTTATAATGTGGTGACAGAGCCTCTTTAAGAGCCAGGGAAAGCTTAGTGACAGCCATTATGGAAACTGTAATGGCTGCTAATTTTAACAGAACAAAAGTCTAATCTTCTTAGAAAAGGTTAATTAAAGGATTTATTTTTACCAAGAAATTTTGGTTTTAGATGAAAATACTATTTATTTTCTTATACACTCATTGCTAAGAATGCAAGATACAGTACATCAAGAGTAAATTATAAAATAGAAAATAATGACATAAAAGTGGAGACACTTTTTTGTAAATCTCATATGAAGTGTTGAGTTATCAAAATGATGCTAAACATTGAGGATGTGCGATGGTAAATTTAGCTAGTTAAGGAGAACACTATGGAAATGAATCAAGCAAAATCTCTCACATCTTTAAAATAAACAGTTAGAAGAAAATTGAATTAATGGCATCATGTGTATGAGATAAATCGTAATGGCGAGAGTAATTTAATATTTTTCTGATAACATTTTTGGTTTCTCTTTGTTCTTCTTATACCTGGGTTTATCTAATAATAATAATTAAAACTTGAATCAAGGGGCAAGTTATCAGTAATCATTGTTCCAGTTACCAAAAAAAAATTACCTACGTGTCTGTTTCACAACAAAGCAATTAGAATATGAAGGACAGAAAGTGTTTATTTCATTTATCTTTCAGAATATTTTAGTCCGCAAAGGGATGTGGAAAGTCAGACAAATTATATTGAGCGGTTTGTGTATAAATGAACCTTTGTGTATTCAAAGACTAAGGATATTTTTACTCAAGAATAATAGTCTCTGAAGATCTTATTAAAGGAACACTAAACCTTGAAAGGAATGATAAAAGTAGACGAGATAAACTTGCTTACACTATTTGTCAGTCTGCAGGATTTTTTACATACATATTTTTGCAAACAGTCTTGTAGATATCCTGCAAAGAATACAGATTTTCGTCCATGGATGATCTGTTCCTTTAGCAGTTAGGGAATGCATGAGGTGCAGGGCTTAACCATTTGTTTGTCCTAGTGCAGACAGGGCAGACAGGGCAGAGTGGGAGGCTCCTGCTCCAGTCAGTTGTCTTACAGCAAGACACAGAACAGTGAAGAAGAAGAAGAGTGGGACATGGTTGATCTCCTATGAAACACAGAGAAGGTTTCTTTATATATTTCTCAGTTTTAATTGTAATATGAGACCAATGGGATGTTGAGTTTTGCCTTTAAGACCTATGAAGAAATATTTATATTTACATACAGATCTAATATGCTGCCATGGTACAAAATGTTCCTAGTTTATATAAGAGAATCAGTAGAAGAGATTTTAGTGCCCACACAGTGTAACGTCTATGGCCAAGGGCCGTCGTTCAGACTAACCCTCTGACGGCCCCGGCCATGGACGTCTGTGTTCTCGGCGGCATCTCCCTCCTGGGAGACGCTGGCACTCACTTCCGGGTTCTGGGACTGTTTCCCACAGGTGCGCGTGCACAGCCTTAAAGGGCCAGTACTCGTCCAGTTGTCTAATCAGTAATAAGCCCAGAATGCTGCTGGACTATAAAAAGGGCTCTGCCCACTTGACCCTTGCCTGAGCGTTGTTGTCTACCTAAAGTTTGTCTTGCACATGGTCTCCTAAGTGTTTTCCAGTTCCCAGTGTTACCTGTTCCTGCTTCCTGTACCCTGTATCCCGTGCTACCTTGCCTCTGTGCCTTCTACAGTGAAAGTCAAGTTGTGTCTTCCGCTGCATCTACTGTGCCATCTACAGTGAAAGTCAAGTTGTGTCTCCACTACTGTCTACATTGCCTCAGGTACCCATTCTGGACTATAGACATTGTTTTGTACCTAGTTGGCCAGCTGCTATTCTGCTAAAATTAGCAAGCAAAAACTAAAATGTGCTTCCGTTTCTTTCTGCTTGTTTCAGGCTGTTTGTGACATCATCTGTTACTGCATTGAGTGACACCAATAACTTTTTGATTATTTCTAAAAATAAATAATCCACTCGAACCTATACTATTATCTACAGTAATATCTGGTAATATCTCCTGAATCAGAGGGATAATTTTTTAGTACAGAGAATTTAGCAGTTCTCATGATAGCACTCAGTGCAGGTGGATGATGTCATGAAGTAAGCAAATTTCTATATTATTTGACCCCACTAATACCAAGAGCAATGAGATTGTCCTAATCCTGGGCAAAAGCTAAATTGTATATTTTTAGGTGAATGATGTTTCTTGGGTGGATAGAGATAGCTTTTAACCATTTCATGTTTATGCCAACCAGAAAAGCACTGCAATCTGTATATAGGTACAATTGCTTACTAGAGATATGTGATAGATGTATGCCCTCCTACAGTTTAATGAATAATTAGGGCAATGAAATCACACTAGGTGTACACCACTACACTAATAATGTATATTGTAACAGGGAAGGAATGATGGGAAAGGAGTGTGATCAAATAGAATGTAAAAAATAAAAACGTTTTATTAATAATATGATTAAAAAGAACAATGTTAGATGATAAATATTCAGTGCCAATGACCCCTCACTGGGCACTGGAGACAAATAAATGTCTTATAGTGAACATACTCCATATAAATATTATTGGAAGCCTTTATAGATGTAAGACAAATTGCCAATATCCTGGGTAGGTGAACCTGTTCTTGTATACCAGGTGTCATCCACCTAAAGTTGAATAAGAGATGTTGTGTAATGTCTGTCTGTGCTAGTAAATGGCTGCCTAGGATGACGAGCTAGCGTATCTCTGAAATGTCAATGGGTGATAAAGGGCTGTGAATATACCCCAAAACCTGTCAAAAGGCTTACATACCAGGTGTCATCCACCTAAAGTTAAATAAGAGATGTTGTATAACATATTCCATGCTTAAAAGTTCCTTTATCGCGCTGTAAATAAAGCCCAGCGGTGAAGGAACCTATTAAGATGACAGACTCTGCATGATCGTGAGCAGCGCCGCATGTAGTCAATTTGGCATGGGGAATGGCAGTAGGTAAACCGCGATCAGCTGTCTGAGTGCAAAGTCAGCACAAACAGTGCAGCACAGCGCGGTCCCTATCGCTCGGACCGAAATTGATGAATGGCCACACACTCCGTGTGAGCCACAACAAGACTAGCGATGGCAAGTGCCTGTCTCCGGCAGATATTCTGCCACAATTAAGTATTGAAAAGATGAAGGCTAAAGAACCAATGTGCGGAGTAAGTGTTAGAGCTGTAACATTGCTATTATTATTTAAAGGGGTTTTCCAGAATCAAATAATCCAATCTAGTTAAACTAACCAATGGCAAACAAATCTTTTTGCAATATACATACGTTTGAGCCGATGTTCCTAGCGGTGTATCACATCTTCTGTCATGTAACATTTCGCTAACCTGAAATCCAAACTTCCTCCTCAGCCCTGTCCATGAGCTCTAACTTCCGTTTTCCTGTTGCCACACAACGTGAGAATTAGAGACAGAGCTTCAGAGGTGGAAAACTGCTAAAAAAAATGCAAATGCAAGTCATATAATTACTAGAAATACTGTTATTCCTCATGTACACAAATATAACCCCTTATTCTAAAAAGTCACGTGAAACGACAGGTACGCTTATATAGAACCAACCTCCGAAGCCATTGATAATCAAAATCTAAATATTTCATAAACCATAAGAAGTTCACCAAAAGTTTAGAGAGTTGGAGAACATAGATTAATATGTTGGTAGGTTTCCAGAAGATAGGTGTTTTGGTTTCTTCTGCTTGTTCTTAGGGTATTCAGAACATTGCATTGTCATCTTACGGTTGAAAATGTATTTAGGTGAAATGTATGTGCATATGTGGACTTTTTTTTCTTTGTGTTGAATAAATCTTTGATGAACTTTTAGTTAACTTATTCTGCTTGATGTTTTGATTATTAATATATTCTAAGTTTTTTTAATTTCCTTTTTTGTACTTTTTTAATTATGCTAGCCCGTCCCATTTTCCAATTAAGTAGTTGCCAGTCTCCCTGGCTCTTGTTTGCATATATAAGCAAACTTTATTAAGCTCGATGACATATCTTTAATCACGTATAAATAAAATATACCACTATGGTACATCTTTATGTCTTAAAGGTCTTCATATTTCTATACATAGAACTCCATTTTAGCTTAGAAGTGCCACCCGGTGCCACCCGGAAACGTTGATTATTTTTTACCCTATTATTTACTGAACTCAATGCACCTATCATGTGGGATCTTCATATTCTTAAGGAGAAACGTCAACTTTTTGACAACATTTTTTTTGCTGCTTCCTACCTTTTCTGATGTGTTACAACATGGAGATTGTGCATCTTTTTACATTATTATAGTAAGAAGCAGATACAACAAAGCATACATGTAGGTACTCAGTGTGTCATTACAGGATATCTTAAAAGTAGCTTAAAAGCAAAATTATTTTGGCAGCTGGGAATGATTGTATGGAACATATGGAGCACCTGCATTAATTAAAGGTTGAGTGCAATTTAAAAAAACACACCATTGCATATGACAGGCGTTGACTTTTTGCATAACAAAACATCACATGGCATTTAGCACCTCTCCAATACATTTCCTAAACAAAGAAGAAGAAAGAATAACATATTATTCTATAGTGCCTAGAATAAAATAGAGCTGTCAGTTTCTTATGCTAATATATAACAAACAAGCAGTGTCAGTCTTCGCTGGTGTCAACAATTTACCTCATTAATATTGATTAATAAAGAATAGTTATGGTTCTGTATGCTTTTTTTAATTAATTATCCAAATGTCTTCAGGGCATGATGATTAGCATATCTTGCACTTGTGATGTGTTTCTCAAGCAATGTAGACAAAGCAATTTTGTAATCTAATTCAACACAGTTCTTTTTGACTGCACATCACAGTATGTACTATGATTTTTGCTGAAGGCTCATTTTCATGCTCAGTGAACACTTGAGTGACCACATATCTCTGAATCTTTGTTTGTTACTCCTTAGCACTCATACTCTTCTCTGACTAATAGAAAAGAGATTAGTCACAGTCTCTTCTCTGCTTCTGTCTAGCATTTTATTAGAAACTATGTCTTCTCTTGTCAATGCTATCTGACAGTACCTAATGGCTGCTAGGGTGGCTATTTTCCCTTCACAGGAAGTGACTTATTCTGCTTGAAAAATAGCATTTATTTTGGGGTATTGTTTCATATTATTTGATGTTTGAAAAGGATTTAAACTTTAATAATATTTTGTCTTTAACTTACCGAGATGTTGGTATTTTTTTATTCAGTTACGGTGACCATTTTTTTCAAAAGTGATGTTACACTACATAAACAGTATGTTCCACTACATAAACTGGTACTTCGAATAAGCTACCTAAGAATGATCCTACACCCCACAGCTGATGGCATGTTATTCTGCCAGCCGTTATCACCATCATCACATGTCATTTACACTGTTCAGTCATAACATTAAAACTACCTGCCTAACATTGTGTAGGTCCACCTCATGCCGCCAAAACAGCTCCGATCCATCAAGGCATGGACTCCACAAGATCTCTGTCGGTGTCCTTTGGTATCTGGCACCAAGATGTTAAAGGTTAAGAGAATGAGTGGAAGTGCAATGTGCACAACACTTCAAGTCCGACCAAAGCTTCATAATGATTTTTTTGCTTGCAGTAGGCTATATGGCAGCACATAAAGTTCCTGTGGCTATGTAGTACGGAGCTGTAGGCACTTCATGTGCTACCGTATAGTACTCTGCACGGTTATTTATGTAATATGACTTCCGATAGAGCATGTCACAATTTCTTTCTGTGACATATATGTTACGACTGTGGCCAAAGACCGCCGCCGCTTACCTTCGGCGAACGGCCGCGATCGCAGCCTCCTGGCCGTATGCCAGCATCTCCCTCCCCGGAGACACCAGTTGGCGCGGCCTTCCTGTCCTGGACTTTACTGTAGGGTGCGTGTGTGCTCGTGCTCATCCCTGGCCTTAAAGGGCCAGCGCGCACACACTCTAAAGTTTCCCTAACCTATCTCCAGATCACCATGGACTATAAAAATGGCTCCGCCTTTCCACTCCTTGCCTGAGCTTTATTGTAGTTTTCCCATGTTTGTATCCTGCTCCCAGTGTTCCCGTGCCCTGATACCTGTATCATGTATCCCGTGCTGTGTTTTGTTACCGAGCCTGTCTAGTTTTGGAGTAGTGTTGTGCCACCTGCCCTGATACACCATGTCTGGTGTCATCTGCCACTCATGGTATCATCCGCCATGTTTGACACAACCTGCCACATCTAGCCCCATCCGTGCAAGAGTCTCTGCCACTGTCTGGACTATCTCAGGTACCCTTGTGCTACCGTACAAACTTTTTGTATGGACTTTGCATAGACTGTGACTTGGTCAGCTGCCACTACGCCACGGTGGAGCGGCCTAGTGGGTCCACATACCCTTAGATCGTGGCAATTTATACAGAAAATAAACTGTGTAAACCTTCTTCTGAGGCATATATAGGTACAATAGAAAAACTGTAATGTGGCCATGTGCATGAGCTCTACATGTTTAAGGCTAGAAATCTGGTAATTCAATCTTTAGCCTCCCACCTTAAAAATAACACTAAGTATTTTTTAACTTTCCTAGATTGGTCTTGATTTTACAGGTAAGCTAATGCTCAGTTAAAAATAAACATGATTTTCTTTTTTGAGACAGTTAAAGAAAAAGTAAAAAAGAGAATAACTTTCTCACAGTTACAAATGAAAGGTAAGATTTTAACCTTCTCCAGGAATATGTTTTCACCTCTCATCAAAAGTACTTGGATTTCTCTAAGGAAAAAAAGGTCAGTTTGCGCAAAGGTTGCCTTTTCTTTTATTTCCATTTTTTTTGTATTTCCTTTTTTTTTGTATTCACAACCAATGAATCTACAAAACACTACATGCTTGACATAATCTGTGAGACAACCATAGGTCACTGGTAGAAACCCCACAGGTCTAAACAAGATGTACAAAGTAATGCATCTGTGACTCATCCTTCTCTAGTGTCTAAATCTTTACAATGTGTGGCATTGAATGTATCATTTCAAATGTGCAGATTCACAGCATGTTCTGTGGATCGCAAATGATAGTAAACCTTTCTTTGTTTTGGTTCATGTTATGGTTTATTTTTTCTTGAGGATATACATATATATATATATAGAATCCAAAAATCAGTCAGCACTCCAAGGTATAAGCAAAGTAGAAAAAGGTGCTTTATTGGTCCATATACACACGACGTTTCAGCTCAACTCAGGAGCCTTTCACTTGAATAATAATAGAGAATATATAAAACATATAATATCTCATAATACGGATGTATTACCAGTGGTAATTCAGACAGTAGCGATAGTAGGCTCGGATGGGACATGGCAGCAGGCAGACACCAGGCATGGTGTAACACAGAAGGCGTAATATACGGCACAACACGACTCCAACTCTCTATGGCACAGGAACACGGTAGCACGGGATACTGGAAAACACTAAGGAACCATTTGCAAAGACTTACACGGGTAAACACAACAATACTCAGGCAATGAAGGAAGGGGCAGGGCTCTTCTTCTACTCCAGGGTGATCATGGGTTAATTTGACATATAATACAGGTGCGCGTGCTGTATATATAAACCGCGTTCCAAATTATTATGCAAATGTTATTTTTCGCTGATTTTCCTAAATAGTTGATGCAAATGACAGTCAGTATAATCTTCAAGTCATCAACCGTTGGAGTATAATGCAAATTTAAATTGAACAAATCTCCTAATGATAACAGATTTTTTTTTAGAAGTAAAAAACTCAAAATGCACTGTTTCAAATTATTATGCACAACAGAGATCAAAACATTTTAAAGGTTGTAAAGAGAACTAAAATGGTAATTTGTTGAATTTGCAGCATCAGGAGGTCATATTTACAGAAATCAAAAGCTCTTTCAATCAAAAAAACGTAACAGGCCAAGTTACATGTTAACATAGGACCCCTTCTTTGATATCACCTTCACAATTCTTGCATCCATTGAATTTGTGAGTATTTGGACAGTTTCTGCTTGAATATCTTTGCAGGATGTCAGAATAGCCCCCCAGAGCTTCTGTTTTGATGTGAACTGCCTCCCACCCTGATAGATATTTTGCTTGAGGATGCTCCAAAGGTTCTCAATAGGGTTGAGGTCAGGGGAACATGGGAGCCACACCATGAGTTTCTCTCCTTTTATGCCCATAGCAGCCAATGACACAGAGGTATTCTTTGCATTGTCATGCATGAAGATAATTTTTCTACGGAATGCACGGTTCTTCTTCTTTTTGTACCACGGAAGAAAGTGGTCAGTCATAAACTCTACGTACTTTGCAGAGGTCATTTTCACACTGTCAGGGACCCTAAAGGGGCCTACAAGCTCTCTTCCCATGATTCCAGCCGAAAACATGACTCTGCCACCTCCTTGCTGACGTCGCAGCCTTGTTGGGGCATGATGGCCATTCACCAACCATCCACTACTCCATCCATCTGGACCATCCAGGGTTGCACGGCACTCATCAGTAAACAACACGGTTTGAAAATTAGTCTTCATGTATTTCTGAGCCCACTGCAACCGTTTCTGCTTGTGCATTGTTGGCCGAATAATAGCTTTATGCACACTTGCAAACCCCTGGAGGATCCTACACCTTGAGGTTTGCGGGACTCCAGAGGCACCAGCGGCTTCAAATACCTGTTTGCTGATTTGCAATGGCATTTTAGCAGCTGCTCTCCTAATATTATTAATTTGTCCGGCAGAAACCTTCCTCATTATGCCTTTATCTGAACTAACCCGTCTGTGCTCTGAATCAGCCACAAATCTTTTCACAGTATGATGATCACGCTTACGTTTTCTTGAAATATCCAATGTTTTCATACCTTGTCCAATGTATTGCACTATTTCACGCTTTTCGACAGCAGAGAGATCCTTTTTCTTTCCCATATTGCTTGAAACCTGTGGCCTGCTTAATAATGTGGAACGTCCTTCTTAAAGGGAATGTGTTGCCAGAAAAACATGTTTTTTTTTTAAAAATTAAACATTTAGTGTGTGGGTGGTTAAACATTGTTCAAATTTTTTTTATTTTTTTGCACGAGTCCAGGAAATATTATAAATTATTTCTAATTTATAATACTACCCATTTTTGGTCACTAGATGGAGCTGTTCCCAAAATTGCAGCATTGCAACATTGGGTTAAAGCCCTCGCTCTAGTGAGCTCTCAGCATCCCCCCCTCCTTTATCCTGGCTAGTGCCGGGATAAACGAGGGGTTTGAACGGTGTAACCTCCTACACTGTGTGTCGCCATTTTTTGAGCTAACACACAGCGTAGTAGGTTTACATACAGTAGTAAACACACACAAACACGAACATACATTGAAATCTCTTACCTGCTCCTGCCGCCGCGGCTCCCTCCGGCCCGTCCGCTCCGTTTGCTGCCGCTGGTGCAAGTGCAGAAATCCGGAAGCCGCGACCGGAAGTAGTAATATTACTGTCCGGCCGCGACTTCCGGTCCACAGGAAAATGGCGCCGGACGGCGCCAATTTCAAATAGGACTGTGTGGGAGCGGCGCATGCGCAGTTCCCACACAGACGCCGTACACTGCAGTCAATGGGACGGGAGACGTTCGCAGTCCCTATGGGACTGTGGCTGCCGTATTCCATGTCTGTATGTGTCGTTAATCGACACACACAGAAATGGAACAAAAAATGGCAGCCCCCATAGGGAAGAAAAAGTGTAAAAATAAGAAAAAGTAAAACACAAACACACAAATAAATATAAAAGTTTTTAATAAAGCACTAACATCTTTAACATATAAAAAAATAATTTCTGATGACACTGTTCCTTTAAGTAGTTTTCCTTTGATTGGGCACACCTCACAAACTTATTGTCACACTCGTAGGTGTCTGAGATTGATTACAATGATCCAAAGAGCCCTAAGACACAATACCATCCATGAGTTTAATTGAAAAACTAATAATTAAATGTTTATGACACTTAAATCCAATGTGCATAATAATTTGTAACACGGTGTGTATATATATATATATATATATTTATATGCACACACACACACACACACACACACACACACACAGATACATATATGTATATATATATATATATATATATATATATATATATACATTAGGTTTATACTTGCTTTTGGTGGTACATTGTAGTAAACCCCTGGAGCCACTACCCATATATAGACAGTTATATCGGGAGCAGTGCTGGAGTCCTAGGCAGAGCCCTACCTAATACTCTGCTCGGGAACTCCAGCAATAGGCAATGTTCCTTCCCCTTGTGGTCATGTGATTGATAACACGCCAACACAAATAGGAAACAAGCCATCAATCACATGGGTCCGTGTCGGCGCGTCATCAATATTAGGAATCTACAGGACTACCAGCACCACTTCACCAGTTTTGAATTGCACAAAGTACAATAGTAAGTGTCTTCTTTTTATATAAAAACGTAAATCCCCCAAAAATTTTGCTCCCCTGGATAACCCCTTTAAAGCCATTGAATTTGTGGGGCATGACAGATGGCCAAATTCTATACTATGTTCCAAAACCAATCATACACAACTGTACTGCAATATTCAATAATTACAAAAGCACAGTGTCCTATCAAATCAAAGTCGGCTCCCGGTTTATGTGGCACCTTGGGCAACACTGACTTAGTAGGCCCCTTTGCGGGGGAGCTCATAGCTGTAGTAAAATGGCAGAAAACGTCACTATGCACCCAGCTTGTACCCCCATAATTTTAGTGCCCTCTGTAGATAGTGCCACATAGCACACCTCCCAGGTAGTGCCGCCAGCCCCCTCCCTGGTAGAGCCACACAGCCCCCCAGGTAGTGCCACACAGCCCCCTCCCAGGAAGTCCCACACAGCCCCACCTCCCAGGTAGTGCCAATGGATTTCTTAACCAGTGTTATATCCACTTCACCCTGCATGCTAGAGCATTCCCTTCAGACGGAGCCAGGATTGCCTTCATTATTGCCTTCCTTACTTGCCGGCAAGGCCCTGGCGTGGGCGAACCCAATCTGGGAACGACAGGGACCAGAAACACAAGACTTCCAGGGGTTCGTGCAGTTATTTCATATGGTGTTTGTGGAGCCTGGACAAGTCTCGTCGGCAGCCACTGCTATGCTGTACCTTCGAACTTGCTACCTCGGCCTACCATCCCCAGTCCAATGGTCAAGTCAAGAGGTTTAACCAGATTATGGAGAATTATCTGTGGTATTTTGTCTCCAGGTGGCATGATGACTGAGTGCAGTTGCTCCCGTGGGCTGAGTTCTCCTATAATAACCATACTAGGGAGTCCACCACCTCCAGTCCGTTATTCATCGTCTACGGCCAACATCCTCGAATACCTCTTCATGTCTCTACTATGTCCCAGGTGCCTGCAGCCGACTCTACCTTCAGGGATTTTCTGCAGATATGGCAACAGACACCATCTTCTATTCTGCTGGCGGTGGACCGCATGAAGAGAAAGGCGGACACTAGATGACGAGAGCCTCTTCAGTTTCTTCCAGGTACGAAGGTCTGGCTGTCTTCTAGGAATATCCGGCTGAGGGTGCCGTCTTGCAAATTTGCTCCCAGTTTCCTCGGACCCTTCTAGATTCTGCTACAAATTAACCCTGTGTCTTACAAGCTTCAGCTGCCTCCTACCCTCAAGATCCCTAAATCCTTCCATGCCGCCCTGCTGAAGCCCGTGGTTCTGAACCATTACTCCAGGACTCCTAGATCTGCAGTGGCCCCTGGCGGCTCGTCGGGGACTTTCGAAGTAAGGGAGATTCTGGCCACCAAGAAAGTGGGAGGAAGGACGTTTTATCTGGCGGATCGGAGAGCATTTGGTCCAGAAGAGAGGTCTTGGCAGCCAGAAGAGAACAGCAATGTTCCTATCCTCGTGTAGAAGTTTCTCTCCCACTCTGGTCCCAAGAATAGGGGGCATAAGAGGGGGGATACTGTAACATCTATGGCCGCAGCCCCTCCCTTGTAGTACCACACAGCCTCCCTCCTTGTAGGCAGCACCTTTGGGGTTCCGTCTAGAAGTGGAATCCCCAGCCAGAGCATTGCCGATGTTCTGGCTGGGGATTCCGCTTCAGAAGAAACCCCCCAGGTAGTGCCACACAGCCCACCCTCCCAGGTAGTGCCACACAGCCCCCTCCCTCCAGGTAGTGCAACACAACCCCCACCTCCCTGGTAGTGCCACACAGCCCCCACATCCCAGGTAGTGCCACACAGCCCCCCTCCCAAATAGTGTCACACAGCCCCCTCCTTCCAGGTAGTGCCACACAGCCCCCTCCTCCCAGGTAGTGTCACACAGCCCCCCTCCCTGGTAGTGCCACACAGTCCCCTCCCTGGTAGTGCCACACAGTCACCCTCCCTTGTAGTACCACACAGCCTCTCTCCCTGTAGGTAGCACCTTTGGGGTTCCCTCCAAAAGTAGAATCCCCAGTCAGAGCATTGCTGATGCTCTGGCTGGGGATTCTGCTTTAGAAGAAACCCCCCAGGTAGTGCCACACAGCCCCCTCCCATGTAGTGCTACACAGCCCACCCTCCCAGGTAGTGCCACACAGCCCCCTACCTCCAGATAGGGCCACACAGCCCTCACCTCGCCTGTAGTGCCATACAGCCCCCTCCTCCCAGGTAGTGCCACACAGCCCCCTCCCAGGTAGTGGCACACAGCCCCCTCCTCCCGTGTAGTGGCACACAGCCCCCTCCTCCCAGGTAGTGCCACACAGCCCCCCTCATTTGTAGTGCCACACAGAACCCCTCCCTGGTAATGCCACCTAGTCACCCTCTCTTGTAGTACCACACAGCCTCCCTCTCTGTAGGTAGCGTCTTTGGGGTTCCCTCTAGGAGTGGAAAGCCCAGCAATAGCATTGACGATGCTCTGGCTCGGTATTCCACTTCAGTAAAAACCCCTGATGTCACTGTCCATATATGGACAGTGTTGTCAGGATCAACCCCAGAGCTATAGTCCCAGGCTGAGCACTACTAGCACTTTGCCTGGGACTCCTGCTCTGCTCCTGACATCACTGTCCATATATGGATAGTGATGTCCGGAGCAGAGCTGATGTCCCGGGCAGAGCGCTAGTAAAGGCTCTGCTCTGATTCTCCAGCTCTGTGGAAGCCCATGATATCACTGTCCATATCCATCTAGTGATGTCAGGGGCAACCCCAGAGCCAAAGTCCCGGGCAGAGCTCTGCTAGCACTCTGCCTGGGACACTGCTCTTCTCCCAAAAACACCATCCATATATGGACAGTGATGTCAGAGGCTTCCCCAGAGATGGAGTCCCAGAGCAGAGCCGGTAGCGCTTTTTTCTTCATCCAATTTACTTTAATGAAGGTTTAGAGGTGGAAACTGCGCCAAAATAGGGCATGACACTTTTTTTTTTCCGTTAACAAACACAAACCGCCTGGAAAAAAAAATGCCTCTACCTCCCATTGAAATCAATTGAGGGAGCTTTTGGGTGTTTTTTGAAGCTGATTATGACGCCATTTCTGCATTTTGGTGCGAAAACTGCGTTGGAATCAGTGCCATAAAATCCTATATGAACTGGGCCCTACTGCTCTTAGAACTCAATAAACTGATACATATTGGAAAGACCAGATGACCATTGCAGGGTTCATGTAGAAATAGGTCAACACAGATGTGTGTTGAAGCTAATGGGATTTAGACCATATATGTGTAACATCTATGTCCCTGGCCCGTTGTTCTGACTTACCCTCTGATGGCCGCGGCCATGGACATGTGAGTTCTCGGCGGCATCTCCCTCCTGGGAGACGCCGGCACTCACTTCCTGCTTCAGATACTGTCTCCCGCATGGTGCACAGCCTTAAAGGGCCAGTGCGCGTACTATTGCAGGTAATCTGCAATCAGTCCAGCATGCTGCTGGACTATAAAAAGGGCTCTGCCCTCTTGATCTTTGCCTGAGCGTTGTTGTATACCTAAACTTTGTCTTGCAAATGGTCTCCTAGTGTTTTCCAGTTCCCAGTGTTACCCGTTCCTGCTGCCTGTACTCTGTATCCTGTGCCGTCTAGAGTTGAAGTCGAGCTGTGTCTTCCGCTGCATCTGCTGTGTTACACCCACCGGGGGTCTGTCTGCTGCCGGAGCCTTATCTTAAGCTTGAATTACCGCTACTATCTACATTGCCCTTTCTGTCCTATAGACATTTTATTGTACCTGGTTGACCAGCTGCTTATCCTCTATGCGGTACGGCCCAGTGGGTCCACACCCCGCACCGTGACAATATGAGTCTATTTTAGTCTACCAATTCTGTCAAAACTAAAAATGTCCTGTCTGTTTTTCTGTCCTTTTCCATGAGGTACATAACCTCAACTTAGTGCCCTAGTTGACACATCCCTCCCATACCATAAAATCACTCATAACTAATAATAACATAGTATGTTCTTCAAACCCACATTCCAAAGTATAGAATATACAGATTTCACACTAATGATTTCCTACCTGACATTAAATTGAAGATGTCAATACTACTAAATCATCTTTTTCAACGCCACCTGTACTTGTCGGATTTGCCACAGAGACTTATATTTATCATTGTTTAATGCTGACTTTGTCTTCAAAGCTTGACAAAGATTTCCGAGTGCATACATTTATTTCACACGCAGTGTAAGAAGTTAAAACATTGCTGCTAAAAAACATATTATGACTATAATTATTGCACTAAAAATATATTAAAAAGAATACCTTGCCATTGCTTAGGATTGTATATTGGTTTCATTTATGTTTTTGTGCAGTTGGAACTGTTACTTAAAGTCATATGAATTATAAAGCCTTCTGAATTTGTAAAACAGAGCACTATTGTAAAAGTATTATGTATTTTCATTACTGGTTTATTACGTTTATTATTTTATGCTTTTTTTCTTCTTTTTTTGTGAAATTATGTGTATTAGTTTTTTTTCTAATTTTTAAAATAAAGGCTCCACCTGGTGGTTTAATCACTATTTTTTCCCCCGTATTCTTATAAGAAAAAGCATTAATACATCATTGTGTACATCAAGTCCTCCTTACTCCTATTGTCTATGCTTGGTTCAGAAAATTTGACAGAAAATATGTCAATTTTGTTGAGGGGGTAAGCATCTTATATGAATTTGTAATCCTTTGCATTTAGTCCTGTTTTATATAAAGCTAACTAAAGCCAGACATTCATAAGTACATGTCTGCCAAAATAAAGTGCAACCTGCCTACTCATAGGATTTTAATATAGCATGTGTTCAGCAAAATGAACAAATAAGGACAATGATTTGAATCTGGTTTCTGAGGATGCAACATTTTTTCTTAGTGACACATGTGACAAAAATATGTATAACTTAAAGGGGGATTCCCATCTCAGAGATTTATAGCATATACACAGATGCGGGTACAAACTATCCGGCATCCTGGTTAGGCATTGGCTGCCGCACCCAGACGGGGCTAAGGGGCAAACTATCTGGGCATATGGAATTAGCCAAGCTAGCTGAGCTATGCTGTTTCAGTTACCCGCATGGAAGTTAAACAATACTATTTCTGGAACCAGCACATATCAGACATTTATTTCATTTCCTGTGGTTATGCCATAAATGTCGGAGTAATGTCTGTGGCTGCTGGCTGTCAGGTCCGTTCCCCTCCTGACAGCCGCAGCCACAAGTCGGCAATCGCTGGCTCCAGCCTCCTTCTCAGGAGATGCCAGCGCTCGCGTCCACTCACCTCAGCCGGATTCCGTAGGTCTTAATGGGGCAGCACGCGCACCGGACCTTTTGATGAACTTTGACCCGTGAGTACCCTGGACTATAAGAGGGGTCCAGCCCCCTGCTTCTATGCCTGAGCATTGTTGTTGTTTCCTAGTTTGTCCATGTGATGGCCTCCTAGTGTATTCCCTGTTCCTTTAACTGTACCTGTTCCAGATCCTGTACCTGTTCCAGTTCCTGTTCCTTGCATTCCATACCATCCTAGGCTAGCACTGTGCTGTGCCAAAGTCGTGTCATGTTGTATCCATGTCTGACCTGCTTCACCTCGCCTGACGTCTACCTGCTGCCTAGTCCCAGCCGAGCCTGCCTTGCTGCTGTCTGAGCTGCCACAGGTACCTTTATGAACTATAGACCTTCACCTGCTCCCTGTTGGCCAGCTGCCTTACCGCCAAGGCGGTACGGCCCAGTGGGTCCACAGACCCTTCGTGACAGTCGGAGATGGGAATACCCTAAAATGGGATTAACTACAAAATGATACATAAATCTCATCTCATTTTGGCCAGTTACTAGATAGTTATTTCAGTGATCTGATTAACTATATTAAAGGGTTTTCCACAAAAAATATTATTTTTATTTACATTAAACATTAAAATATGAACATATTTGGTATTTACACTTGTTAATCCCTTCACGCAGAATGATGTGGATGTATTCCATCTACGGAGATTAGCTGCCGCAGAATGCCATGCCGATGTGTCCACCCTTACTTTTTCTTGAATTGTGCTGTATTATACAATTTGTAAGGATACTAATTTAATATAATCTTGCGCCATCCAGTAAAACACGTATATGTGTTAAATGTATATGTTTTTTAACATGGGTGGCATCCGTCAGAGGCATTCATTGCAGCTAACCAGTAGAAAAACATATTAGTTTAAAAAATTGTTAGTTTAACATGGGAGTCTATGAGTGAAGGATTGGCGATGGATGCTTCTGATGGATACCATCTGTCGTCCATCTGTCTCCCAAAGACTCCAATGTTAAAGAATCTTATATGTTTAACATATACTCTTTTTTTACTGTATAGCTGTGACATATACGTTTTTCTTAACTTGGGATTCTATGGGCGAGGCACGGCCTAAATGGTTTTACACTGAGGTTTGTTACACTTAGTATACCAGAGCATTATATCACTTTGTGAAGTCCCGTAGTGGGACTAAAAAAATGTATCAATTGAAGCAAAATCATTTTTATTAAACAAAAAAAGTGCTCACTTAAATTTTTTTATTTCTTTGCCAGAAATGTTTTATTTATTTGTTAAAAGTTGAAACAAATAAATAAGTACATATATATAGTATTGCCACAATTGTCATGACCCGAAAAATATAGTTGACTCTTCATGAATGCAGTGCAAAAAAAACAATGGGCGAATTGCATTCTTTCCATACCCCAAAAAATAATTTTAATGAAAGTTAATTTATAAGTTCTATGTACCCCAAAATGGTACCAATGAAAACTACATCTCTTGTCGCAAAAAAAAAAGGCTTCAGGTGAATTTTTTTTCTTTCTTCTTTTTTGTGGAAAAACTAGTAAAACCTAAAAAAAAATATACATAAAAGGTATTGTCATACTTGTAACGACCCATAAGATAAAGGTAACTTTTTATTTATGCTGCATGGTGAACGGCATGCATTTAAAATGCAAAAAACAATTGCTGTCTTTTTTCCATTCCCCTCCCCAAAAAAAGTTAATAAAAGTTAATCAATACATTATATGTACCCCAAAATGGTGCTCTTGGAATGTGCAGATAAAAAAAGAAAAAGAATGGTCCTTAATGCCAAAATATGCCTGGTCATTAAGGGGTCAAAAAACAAAAATATTTAGCTAGATATTATACTGTTAAGCTTTGTATAGCACCAACTGCTGTTTCTATTGAATTGTCTTTACTGGGTCCCCTTTTGCAAAAGTGCTGAGGAGGACACCCATGCATCAAGGTGTTGCTCTCACTCAGCTCAATCGGGTCTTATCGGCAATGTGGAGGGATCCCTGGTGAGGTTAGCCTCTGAAGCTGCAGCGTCTTCTCTGCATGTCCCGGAGTTGTTGAACAAGCGCAATGACAGTCTCCACCATTGACAAGCAGAGAAGAAATTGGATCAGCGCTGGACATGGCAAAGCTTAGGAAGGCAAAGGGAGGACTATGTTTTAGCATCTTGGGGGAGGGAAACAAGTATAGGTACACGTGGAGTGTCGTTGCGTTTCGCCCACACTCAAGCAATGGAGCCTACAAATGTTCTGACTCATGAGGTATGAAAAAGATAGTAAATTCCTCAATTTAAACATTTCTTTATTGATAACTAGCAATAAAATGACTCTTAGTAGGCTAAGACACTTTATGGGATAACATCTTTACATCACGTAATGATGCTTGATAAAGATCCCACTGAGACGGATTGAAACATTGCAACTGGGGTCAATTAAACACACCATCTTTTCTTCACAATATTGGAGTGCTGCCTCTATTTTTTTGCCATTTAAGTCACGGAATGTATATATAGATTTCAAACAATGGGAATAGTTTAAACATTTCCTGTGGATATGGAGGGGGTATAAAATGTAGACATTAGACATTATTTTTTGGAACCATATTCAGGGTTGTAACTATAGGTGGTGCAGAGGTTCTAGTTTGCCCCCTAATGGCACATGTATGACATAGATAGAATTTGAGCTATGCCCTTTTATAATAACAAAAATAATAAAACATTTATTTTATATTAATTATTTAATGGTTTTTAATTGCTGTTCATTCCCATAACAAAAATTACTCCAAAAGACTATGATATTGTATTGTGATATAATTTTTTTTCTTTTTTTAAATCTTACTTTTCTACAGCGCTCTGTTAGTTGAAATAAATGTGGTATTCAAGGGGATGGATCATTTAGCTGATATTATATTCCCAGTTAAAAAGTTTCACTGCTGAATCCTTTATGAATCATAGTGCAGTCATATAATTGGCACTTTGTTCCCCCAGTGTTTTACATTTCAGACAGAAAATTAAAATTTGGGTTAAGACATCCTGCGGGTTACCAAAGAAATGACTTTTTGGATTGACATCAATATTTAATGAGTATAAAAGTATTGTTAAGGTTTGCATAATTTTGGAAACCAAAATGCAGATTCATTTCAGTTTATTGTAATAAAAAACAGAGGTGTACATATAGCTATTGAAATGTCTACAATCAGATTTTCTTGTGTTGTACAATTCTAATTGGACTATTAAACTTGTCTAAAACAATACATTTTTAAATTGCATCCATTCACAATTATTTTAGGTAGAGTTTCCCTGGTAGGACTGATTTACAATGGAGAAGATCTATAATGACTGTTATGCTGCTCCGTGATACACCACTCAAAATTGTCTGAAAGCGTGCAACATATGCCTGGACAACAACAACAGATGGTGGAGCAGCACAGTGAGAAACGCGAGAATCGGCCGGTGCTAAGTTTCTAAAAAGGAGTGACCTCTCCTCACATGATATGGAATAACAAAAATAGCAGTGACGCAGAACTCAAAATAAAGAGATTTATTCACCAGACATGGTCTGCAACATTTCACCTTCTCAATGCCTTGAAAATGCCTTCGTTGAGAAGGTGAAACGTTGCAGACCATGTCTGGTGAATAAATCTCTTTATTTTGAGTGCCGCTTCGCTGCTACTTTTGTGATTCCATATACCTGAACAAGGTGCATGCCTATGAGGCCACATGTACGCGGCAGAGCCCTGTGAACAGATCCTGTATAGTGGACCATGGAACCCATACGATGCCAAAGGCCATTTGCTGTCATATCATATCTCTGTAATACGGCATTGAGCATGTCAATTTTTTTTCCTGTCTGATTCCATATAAATATGACTCAAAAGAGGCATATGGCGGTGTAGTATTGGCCTACAGACTTCTATATTTGGGTGCTGTGTTACGAGTTTGCATAACTTGCAGCTTTTATGAAGATATAATATTCATGAGCTTTTAGGAAATGTTGAGCATGCTACTGAACAGAAGGTCTAACTGGAAAGCCATGACCCCTTTTATATATACATGTAGTCATCTTTACCTTGACTTTTAACGCATTAAGTAAACAGTGGCTAGATCCCTTATCTTGACTTTTTCAATGACTTTTCAATGGCTGTTGTTGTGTGATATCACACTGCAGCAAGTTATAAGAGTCAAGTTAGAGGTGGCTACATCCGTATATATACATATGTATATATATATATATTAGTAAAAGAGTTTTCTTAGTGTCATTCTTTTTAATGTAATTACAAAAAGAAACTTGCATATTTGCACTAAGCTCCCATGGAATCTTGATGGTGGACTTTTAGGCGACAAACACACGTTGCGTAATTTGGTGCAGAACATAATAACAAATAATTCTGCAGGTAAATCCACAACTAATAGTGTGTTTTTATGGATTTTTTAGCTGCGGTTTTTACATTTTGATGCGAAAATAGGTGCGGTTTTGTGCTGCAGATTTTGGAGCGTTTTTTAAATAAAGATAAATTGACATGCTGCATATTTTATAATACGCATCGCAGGTCAATTTACGTGTGGAAAAAATCTGCAACGTTCAGATTAAATTTCTTGAAATCTAATTTTCTTTGCTGGTACAGTATTACGCTCTGGATTTGCCGCAAGGAAAATATGCGTGCCAAATCCGCACGTAATACGCATCGTGTGCATTTGGCCTAAGGGCTCTGATTGACAATACAGCATGTTAATCTACGCTCATTTGCTAACATTAAACAAAGCAATAATGTATGGGGATGAATGATCGTTAATACAATCGTTCATCCCCATATATTTGCATCTTGTTGGTAGAACATCCCTGTTTACACAGATAGATGTGCTGTCATCAAGCAACCATTTTTCTGACCACATAAAAGAACCGATCAGCTGACAAAAGACAGTTTGCTAATTTTTTGGTTGATCGCTACCCTGTTTTCACAGGGCAATGATCGGGAACGAGCATTCGTACGAGAGAACTGGCTTATTTTTTGACTGATCGGATCTCTTATGCTGCCGTAAATAGGGTTGGTTGTCGGCAGCACATTCCATGTGTGGTGATGTGCTGCGGACAAGATGCAAATGCATGGGAAAAAATTATCATATTAACAATCAGTTGTTTCCGTACATTTCAATCTTTGCTCTGTTTGAATGAAGCAAAGAAGCGCCGATCAACATGCTACATTGTCGATCGGTGCTCGTTTACCAGGCAGGATATCGGCCTGAGTAAAAAGGCCCGTACTGAATACTTGACGTCCTGTGCTACTATTTAGCCCACAGCATATATGCTCAAATAATTATTTATTTTATGTACGTTATATAGAAGTTTCTATCAGTTTAGTTACTATTGTGTTCCAAAAAGTCTTCAAAATTATGCAATGTCTTTCAAATTATTATTTTTTGTCATCTGTACAAAGATTATCACTTCAGTCCCTAAAGCCTGTTTAATGAGTTTCATAGGACAAGAATAGAAGGTCACTAACTGTATAATGAATAATTTGCCCCTGATGTTTTGACTTTTGAGTATAACAAACACGCATTATTTCACTAAAGCAGGTGTCAATTATCTGCAGACCAAACTTTATAAACTTGTATCTCAAATGTTTACAATTTTTTTCCAAATTCACATTTTTGCTAAATCTAGTGTCAATAGAAAACCAAATCCAGATGTCACAGACCAAAAATGAATTAATATGATAAAATCCTAATTTCAGTGTTGGTTCTATGTTCTTTAAATTGTACCTACTTTTTAAACAATCACGAGAAATAATGAGTCATATTTATTTCTCTTGACCTATAGAGAATATTGAATTCAATTGATATGTATAAAACATTGATTAATATAAATTATAATAAAATATTTATGTTAATAAAATATTAAATTGTATTAATCTTCATTAAATATTAAACATTCAGATTATATGTTTTGTATCTTTAATGTCATCCTGGATGGATGATCTTACTTTTCTTTAAACTACACATTACCAGATGGATGAATACCTTAAAAGTAATGATTCCTAACATTAGAAAGATGAGGCTAAGAGACCTTGTTGGACCCATTAGAGCTTTGAATAGAGATTTATAGAAATACATTAAAAAAAGAAAGAATCCTATGCCAAAGGATCTCACTAGCAAGATGGCATCTACATCATTAAATGACATCCAGAGATTACTGGCTAAGGCATGTCATGTTCACAGCACACTCTACATGCCACTATATTCTCTTTATCTTCTTCTGTGAACAAACTCCATATAAACTTGGAAATAGAAGTCTAGTCAGCCCATTATTAAGAGAATTTGTTAGGACACTGAATGAGAGCATTAGCAATGATTAGGACAAGGGCACAGTTGGCCATTCTGGTTTACAATTTGCCTTTTACTTATAGATAAGGGTAAGGCCACACGGTGCAGTCACGGTGCGTTTATGTTGCGTTTTTAAACCGCATCAAGTCATTTTTCAATAGAAGTCAATGGTGACATTTTTGTTATGGACAGACGGCTGCTATTATATTACAATGTGTTTTTTGTGCAGTTAACTGCATCTTCATAATGTCCGACTGCATGCAGTTAATGACCGCGCTGCCAATGTTGTTGCTGAACTGCTTGCATTTTTGCTAGTAATGAACTATATACAGGAAGCACCTAACAAACTTCAACACGGGTGAAAACTATGTCCATCAATTATTTCCTTTAAAAACGTAACAGAACTGCAGCATTACAGAGACAAAAAACGCATGCAGTTGACCGCAAGCGATTTTGAAACGCAACAAAACCGCGTCAACGACGCACCGTGTGGCCTTACCCTAAAGTTACCAGAGATTTGGGGATAGGTGATACTGTAGCAGAAGGGCATCTATGCTCTTAGTCAACAGTTTGAAATAAGTGATGGAGACATGGATTATGATGCAATTCTTCACAGTACCTAGGAACCAGGTCTTGGTGAGAAAGAAAAGGCAGGTTAAAGTGTTGTCCAGTCCCAAAAAGCTGTTTGGAAGGGGGCCGCAGCTCTCGTGCAAGTGCTGCATCCCCTTCAATTCCTTTACTGCTCACACTGTGAATGACCAATAGACTTGCAGCGGTAGTTGACAGTACTACAGCATTCTCCCATTAAACTGAATGGGAGAAGGCTGTAATAGTGTGAACCGCTACTACAGCCCCCACCTCCTCCTTGTAGACAGTGCCATAATTCCCCACCTCACCCTTGTAGACATTGCCATACAGCCCGCACATTCCCCTTGTAGACAGTGCCATACAGCCCCCACCTCACTCTTGTAGACGATGCCCTATAGCCCCATCTCCACCTTGCAGACATTGCCATACAGCCCCACTTGTAGACAGTGTTAAATAGCCCTCACCTCCCCCTTGTAGATAGTGCCATAATCACCCACCTCCTCCTTGTAGACAGTGCCATAATCCCCCACCTCCATCTTGTAAACAGTGCATCCCCCACCTCCTTCTTGTACACAGTGCCCTGATGCCCGGTGTTGCCGCTAGCAGCTACTATGGCGATGCCACTGAGAGAAAAAGCGCTCGGGCGGGGCGCTTCTGAAACACAAGCAGGGGAAGGGAGAAAGCGCAGCGCGCCCTTCCTCCTGCTGGAGTGATGCGCCCTGTGCTGGCACAGGTCACACACCCCTAAGGCCGGCCCTGTCTCTGGTCATGTAATCACTGCGAGAACCATTCACAAAAGTAAAACAAAGTTTTGTCCCTCCCTGTCTCTCCTCACACTTGTTATTTTGTATGAGAAGAGGAGAGGATAATTCTACTGTGAAAAAATAAAACAAAAAAGAAAATCATGAATCCCCTAGTGACCGCCCGTATGTGTTTTAACAGTGGTCACTAAGGCTCTTTATTCTGATGCAGTAGCCTTTTTATGGCGCTGCATCAGAACTAAGCAGCGCCGCCAAGAGCAGTAAAAAGTCCCTGCTGTCAGCTACCGGAGGTAGCTAATGTATTGGAGCAGACCTGCTCAAGCGGGCGGGATCAAAACCGGCAGCCCGTTTTACCCCTATATGCAGTGAGCTCCCCATCTAAGTGGTTTTAGAAGGAGGGGGCTCCCTGTCTAACCCTACCGGTGAGTTTTACACTGACAGGCAATAATACACTACAATACAGAAGTATTGCAGTGTATTATAAAAGCGATCGAATGATCGCATAGCAAAGACCCCTAGTGGCACTAAAAAAAAAAAAGGTTAAAGAAGTTTATAAACGTTTATAATAAATAAATAAAAATCCCAAGTAAAAGAAAATAAAAAAACCCATTTTATCCCAATGCAATATGCTTTATTATGAAAAAACAATACATTGCCGCATCCGTATCGACCCCAACTAAGTATTACAGCCTTCTCCTATTCATACATTTGCTGTGTATGGAGAAGGCTCAGCTTGTGAGCCTGCTTCATACTCCCCTTGTCAGCTGTGACTTACAGGTGCGTCACATGTTGCCAAGGGGTTAAAGTGAATATCAACACTAGAATTACTTTTTTTTTTTAACTAAATAGGTTCAAAATGTTGGTATGATACATATTTTTGTAGCGGTTGGGGCTCTGTTTTTCTGTTAGAGTGATCCAAACCCCTGCATAGACATACAAATTAAAGATAACATGCTGGCTACCTGCAACCGCCACTAGAGGGGGTGTTGGTGCTAACTGCATACTGTTATGCTTTGAACTCAATGATACAAATGTATGTAATATTTGCTTATGCTCTTTTTAGTGATGACTGCAGCAGGGCAGTTTCTAGGGAATTTGGCCAAAATGGCGAACATCAAAAAAGCGCGCAAATCCCTCAAATCGAATAATGCTTACAACATTTATAATAAGAGCAGAGCAAGCACCTGTGTATAAAAGATAGAATTAAACCACATACATAGCTCACAGGCAAGAGCAGTGCAGTTTTTAACCCCTTAATGACCAGGCCATTTTGCGCGTTAATGACCAAGGATTATTTTTTGTTTTTTCACGGTCGCATTCCATGAGTCGTAGCTTTTTTCTTATTCCGTCGATATAGCCATACAAGGGCTTGTTTTTTGCGTGACAAGCTGTATTTTGTATTTGCTCCATTTTTAGATGCTTATAATATATCGATTAACTTTTATTAACTTTATTTTAGTAGATAATTGAAAATAAGCAGCTATTCCAGCATTGATTTTTACGTTATAAATTTACGCCATTAACATTATTCTATGGGTCGGCACGATTAAGGGGATACCAAATATGTAAAGGTTTTATATGTTTTCCTACGTTTGCACAATAAAAACCTTTTTAGAAAAAAATTACTTGTTTTTGCATCGCCTCATTCCAAGAGCCGTAATTTTTTTATTTTTCCGTCAATGTGGCCGTACGTGGGCTTGATTTTTGTGGGCCAAGGTGTAGTTTTCATTAGTGCTATTTTGGGGTACATAGGAATTATAGATTAACTTTTATTTATTTTTTTATGGGGGGAATGGGAGAAAAGAGAGAATTTTGCTGTTGCTTTTTGCGTTTTTTTGGACGCCGTTCATCCGGTGGTTTAATTAATGTGTTAATTTTATTGTTCAAGTCGTTACAATCGCGGGGATACCATATATGTGTATGTGTTATTTGTTTTAACACTTTTACTAAATAAAACCACTTTTATTTTATTTTGACTGTAAAATTTTTTTATTTTTTTTTCACAAACTTTATTTAACTGCTTTCCATTTTTTTTTTTGTCCCACCAGGGGACTTCACTATGCAATATGCTTATCGCATATATAATGCTTTGGTATACTTAGTATATCAGTAAAACTGACATGCAATCTGTTAGGCCATGCCTCCGGCATGGCATAACAGGCATTTGCTGAAGACAGACATGGGGGTCTTTGTTAAGCCCCCTGCTGCCATGAAAACCAGATGGTGACCCGCAATTTCTTTGTGGGGGTGCCGATGGGGTGACAGAGAGCGCTCCCTCCCTCTGTCAAACACATTAGATGTCGCTGTCGCTATTGACAGCGGCACTTAATGGGTAAAACTGCCGGAATCGGAGCACGCTTCGATTTCGGCAGTTGCGGCAGGAGCCAGGCTGAGTATAACAGCTGTGCTTCTGCCGCTGATCGTGTGTGTACACTGTCAATACCCGCGCGATCACAGGACGGATATATCCGTCCTCCTGCGCGAACTAGCAGCTGCAGAGGACAGATACATCCGTCCTTCGGCGTTAAGAGGTTAATCCAGGACAGTCATTTTTAATGTGTTTCTTTAAGAAGGTAGATGTAACTAGGAAACATTTCTTTTTACTGTGCAATTGTAGTCCAGTTTATTAGTAGGCTGAGACTGCAGTGTAGATGGGTCCAGTCTAGGTAAGAGGCGTAAGTCCTCTCCTCACTGTCTTCTCGCTTGCCTTTTGCTCCGCCTCCAGTCCAAAAGTCAGAGAAGAGGCGAAGGGGGAGGAGAGGACAGGACAGGACAAAGGCAGCATTACCGCGGCGCGTCACTGATGGTTGCATGTAGAGCTGGTTCCTGCGCCGGCGTCGTCTCTATGTCTCAATGACTCTAGGGATGCTCCTAGCCTGTCTGCTGCCTGAGGCGAACCGTGAAACGACACCCCCACATGCCCTATAGAGTGATAAAGGACAGATAGCAGAGTAATTAAAAGCAACATAAGTTTTATTTTTACATGTTATTGAAATTAGTTTAATACAAGTATATAGGATTTATATAAATCCTGATTACACACTGTATAAATTACATACCTATCTACCTGCACTCACTATATTACAGTCATTAATTATAAACCTATTTGTGCACATTCAGCATCAAAGGCATGAATATTCACTGTGTGCACTGGAAGATGCAATATAGTGCCAGAACCAAGCCCAGTACATAAAAAAACACCAGAACCAAGCTCAGTACATAAAAAAAGCACCAGAACTAAGCTCAGTACATAAAAAAACACTAGAACCAAGCCCAGTAAATAAATACAGCACCAGAACCAAGCTCAGTGTTACGAGCAGCAGGTTTGTGGACCCACTGGGCTACTCCACCAGATTGGCTTAGGGCCACCTCTAAGGATGTTGTCTAAGCAGCCTCCCTGGGCTTCACCCTTTAACACCTATGCAGGGATATGGTCTTCGCTATGGGGAAACTGCCAGGTCACTACCCCTAAAGCTGTTGGTCCCGGTGGAGTATCTGCTGGCCAGACAGATGCAAGACAGGTACAGGTAGATGGTACTTTGCTGGATGGCTGTTCAACTGTGGATCACGGCTGACAGGTGGATAGAAGACAGCAGGAGACAAGCGGATAGAAGGCAGGCAGGCAGCAGATTACTGGATCCAGGCTGGTAGTGAATTAACAGATGCTGGCTGGTAGCGGATTACCGATGCAATCTGGTATCGGATTACTGTATGTTGGCTGGTAGCGGATTACCGGATGCAGGCTGGTAATGGATTACTGGAAGCAGGTCAGTAGCAGACTACTGGATGCAGACTAGTGATGGATTACTGGACAGAGGCTGATAGCAACAGCAGACAGAATACTGGATGGTAACGGAGAACTGAATACAGGCTGATAACTGGTAGCAATAGCAGACAGGATCAGGTGCATACAGAAACCTTTGCAGGATAACACTAAGTATTTCCAATATTGCTCAGGCATCTGAGAGATCGTAAAGGTGCCTTAAATAGTCCTGGGGAGCAGCAGAGATGATTGGGTGATTTTTGAATTTTGCACACTAGGAACACAGCGACTGCGGCCAGGAGAAGGCAAAATACGTTGGCAGTCTCTGGGAGGAAAGGTCGCTGAGGAAGGTACAGGACTTGGCAGCGGGGACCGCTGGCAGGAGCAGGACTCGCCGGCATTACACTCAGTACATACATTCAGCACCAGAACAAAACTTGGTACATATATACAGCACCAGAACAAAGCTCAGTACATAAAAACAGCACCAGAACAAAGTTCAGTTCATAAATACAGCACCAGACCCAACCTCAGAACATAAATACAGCAACAGAACCAAGCTCGGTACATAAATACAGCACCAGAGCAAAGCTCAGTACATATATACAGCACCATAACAAAGCTCAGTACATATATACAGCACCAGCAGAAATACAGCTCCGTACAGAGATCATTTGTAAATTCAGTTCAAAAGTGAATACATTACTGATCAGTCAGAGGGAGAATAAACATTTACATTTAGTGACTCACAGGTAACATCATCTCAGAGTCTCATAGTTTTTTTTTGTCTTTTCTTCTCTATCCGATACAGATCTCCATGATGACTTCTTCTGGCCGCCACCCAGATTGCCGCTTAGATGTCTTTGGCTCCTCACTTTTCAAACACTTTTGCACATAAAGACAAAGATAAATCTCTCATGGTGCCACACAAATTACCCCTAAAAATAATAGCACCATACACTGCACCCCTGAATATAATTGTGTCACACACTGTAAAATAAATCACCACACACACACAATTCCCCCTGTAGCTAATGCCCCACATAGAGACCCTTGTAGATAATTCCCCACATAGAGCCCCTTGTAGATAGTGCCCCCTAAGAGCTCACTGTAGATAGTGCCCCTCCATAGAGCCCCCTGAAGACAGTGCCCCTCATAGCGCCCCTTGTAGATAGTGCCCCTCATAAAGTCCCCTGTAGATAGTGGCCTCCGAGAATACCATTGTAGAGAGTGGCCCTCATAGAGCTCCTTGTAGATAGTGCCCCCTATAGATAGAGCCCTCAAGGAGCCTCCTATAGATAGAGCCCCCTATACATAGTGCCTCTCATAGATAGTGACCCTCATAGAGCCCCCTGTATATAGTGCCCCCTATAGGTAGAGCCCCAAAAGAGCCTCCTATAGATAGAGCCCCCTGTAGATAGTGCCCCCATAGATAGTGACAACCCCCGTAGAGCCTCCTGTAGACGATGGCCCCTGTAGATAATGCCACTCACAGTGTTCACTGAAAAAAAATAATTAAATATTCACCTGTTCGCGTTCCTGCACTGTCTTCTAGCGAAGCAGGCCTGCTCCTTAGCATGCCTGCATCATTGAAAGGCAGGGCAAGGAATTGATGTTTCCTGTCCTGCCAGTGCTAGTGAATCATTCAATGTATTTGCAACCTATAGACGCATACCCAATTGTAGTGCAAGAGGGAGTGGCGGTTGTTCCACGCCCCCGCAGCTTTCCCAGCTATCGGCGCCCGGGCGGTTGCAACCCCCGCCCGGTGCTAGAGATGGCTGTGGACTGCAGGCAGCCAGCATTTTATCTTTAAATCTATTTCTATACAGAAAAAGAAGTCCAATAAAGATAAACTGTATTAAAAAAATATTTCAGCACAAAATTTCTAACCAAAAATGACATGATAAAAGGCAGAAGTTTGTATTGCTCCTCCTATTGATATGTGTAATGGCAACGTAGATGAAGGAGGGAGAAGATGGAGTGTTGAACAAAACAAGAAGTTATGTGAATGGGAATAAAAAGTTATAAAAATCGTAATACTCCGTAGAAATTTCTGACCTATGTAAAATGATAGGTTAAGGACAACATCGCATTCTTCCTCTTCATTTTCTCCTTTTTCTGTTAAAAAGCACAGTCTTTGGTTTGGCTAACTTCTGGAGATGGCCTTTTCGGTATATTAGGTAAATATCAATCAAGAATCAATCTACTTTAATAGACACATGAAAAATGACAAGTTGTCAAAAAGTGCTAAAAAAAAAAACCATTTCATTGCTTCCTCTGGCTCTCCCGTTCAGCCACAAAATCACTTCTATGTCACTTTCAATCATACATCTTAAGTTAAAATGTCTACATTATTTCCTAGTGACTTCTGGAGTCATGTCGTCTTAAAAAACAAAGGTTATGTGTGACAGAATAAAAAAAAAAAACTTTCTTAGTAACTTATAAACAACCCACAAGTTCCAAAAAGTGACAATTACTTAGACATGTTTACAACTGGCACAGTTTTCAGCACAATTTAACCAAATGTCTCACAGAGATTGTGATTGCTTGAATATGGATAAAGTTCTCAGTGTGTCAACATAAACCTTCATAGGTGCGCTTCATGGTGCTCAAACAATAAATCAGTGGACCATGGGTAATTTCTTCTTAGAGGACAAGCATTGTCAATCTTCTTTGACGTTATATTTGTATCTCAAAGGGAGGGCTTCTATTGTACTGGCTATATTCTAAATGTGATGCTGCTTAGAGAAGGAAATTTTTTCTCACTATATGCTCATTTTCAATAAGTAGGGTGTTGTTTTTATATGAAATGCACCGATTAGATCTAAAACACTCAAAATGTTATTTTGAAAATCATTCTAATATCCAAAATGCTAATATAGAAAATAGAGCAAAATATTTTTTCTACGGTGTAAGTAATTCAATAGATGGGGATGGATGATAGATAGATAGATAGATAGATAGATAGATAGATAGATAGATAGATAGATAGATAGATAGATAAGATAGATAGATAGATAGATAGATAGATAGATAGATAGATAGATAGATAGATAGATAGATAGATAGATAGATAGATAGATAGATAGATAGATAGATAGATAGATAGATAGTCTATATGGCCAAAACTATGTGGAAACATGACCATCCCACCTACAGATGTAGCAAAGTTTAACTTGATTCTGATAACTTGCTGCATTGCATTTGATACATTAATTCAAGTTAAGGATTGCTATATCTGTCTATGAGCTAGTTAGTCCAATTTCAAAACCATGGACTTTAAAATAGAGTTGTGCCCACCATTGTGACTACAGTATAACAGCCTCCACTATTCTGTCCACTCTATCTTGTATGCTGTAGCATTAATATTAACATTCACTAAAAATACGGGGCCTAGCCTAAACCCCCGAAAAGTAGTCCAGACCATTATCACTCCTCCACCAAATTTGGCAGTAGGTGCCATGCATTCTGGTAGGTACAGATGTAGCCGTATTTACCTTGGCTTTCAATGCATTAAATAAACAATGACTAGATCTCTTATCTTGACTTTTTCAATGAGTTTTCAATGGCATTTGTTGTGTGATATCATGCTGCAGCAAGTTATCAGAATAAAGTTAAAGATGGCTACATCTGTAGTGCATCCGCTAATCTCAGAATCATCCATCAAACTGTAAGGATTGAAAGTGATTCATTATGTTTTCACAGTTTAAAAGTCATTGGCGGCGGGATTTACACCACTTCAGCTGACCCTCAGCTTTGCGCATGGTGATCTTAGGCTTGTGGTTCAGCTTCTTGACCATGGAAGCCCCTTTCATAAAGCATCCGATGCAGATGTCACCTCAAAACTCAGTTTTGAACTCTGTAGTGAGTGACAGGTCCACACTGGGACTAAAATTCAGCCCTAGCATTTGAAAGCACACAGGCCCACTTGCCACATTGTTCACTCAGAAATATCGGCCGGGTGAAAAAGAGGTGTGGTTTTGGGGACGTGGCTTCACACGGAGTATAATTTGCCACTCATATCTACCATATCATTGTTGTCAAGACGAGCGTCCTCACAGTTACTATACATAATGTCAGGTTTAAATGGTTATATAGAGTTTTCCATCTATGACATTTATGGCCTATCCACAGGATAGGCCATAGATGTCTGATAGATGCAGGTACCACCTCTGTGACACACACATATCTTCTGAACGGGGGTCTCTCAACCCTGTCCCGACTGGTGAGAAAGTTGCTAACTTCTGCATCCCGGCAGAGAATCAGTAAAGAAGTGGCCAGCAATTCCGGGGAACAGCCAAACTTGCTGAGCTATGCAGTTTCTGTCACTTTCATAGAAGTGAAAAGGTAATCCGAAAACAGTTAGGCCCTGTTCACACTGAGTTTTTTTTGCAGCGGCAAAAAATGCATCAAAAAACACCTGTGGGGCAAAACTACGTCAAAAGAACTAGAGCTGATTTTTCCAGGGATAATTTTCTGCCTGCAAAAAAACTCTGTGTGAACAGGGCCTAGTTATGAATAATTACATACTGGAATACTGAGGCATTATATGTCCCAGCATCAACTAGAAATAAATAAATAAGCAGTTGACAACTGAAGCACTATAATTCACAGAATAACCTAGTAATAAATAAATGTACAGTGGATCAATGTGGAACTACAAGTCCCAGCATAACCAATAAATAAATACACAGTAGAGCAGAACAGCAGGGCTCATCTAAGGACAGATTTCGGGCTGCTGCATATGACCACCTCTTGACTCTGCAGGCAGAGCACACTCCTCCCTTATGTTGACGATGCAAGATGCAGATCAGGGGCAAATGCAGACAGTACTGCCCCGTGCAAGAAAACCACAACAAGATATTGTTTATACTTTACATATTTTATATATATATATATATATATATATAGATATATATATATATATATATATATATATATATATATATATAAAATGTAATTAAAGAATGCACATGTGCCACTCACAATACTGTACACATTCTGCACATGTGCCACCCACATGCTGCACACATGCCACCCATACGCCGAACATTATGCCGCCCATACCCTGGACCCATGCTGCACATGTATTACCCATAACCATGACACATGCTGCATATGCACCACTTACTCATGGGACAAATGACGCACACATACCACTCAAAAATAGGACACAGAGTGCACATGTAACACATAGAACGCACAAGTTTCATGTACACATTACACACACCCTGGATACAAGTCACACACACATAAGACACATGCAGCACACTCACCACAGACATCACACATGTCACATGAGCAATAAACACACACACACACACACACACACACACACACACACACACACACACACACACACACCTTGCCATACACTGACCACTTGCGTTACACATCAATCAGTGAAACTTACCAGGTCTCTTTTTTTTCCAATTGGTTATCCCTGGTAGAATACTTACAAGCTGCAACAAAACCATGGCCTCGAGTCAGGTTAGCCCTATTCACTTTGCGATTAAGTCACGTCCCTCCGGACATCGCAACTTTCTAAAAAAATCAAAACTTCAGTCCCTTGCTAACTTAGCTTCTTCTCCTTAATCTATCTATCTGTGGTAGAGAGGTACCACTGACCCCTTGGGGCCCTGTGCACCTGCTGCCTTGGTGGTTTGTCTGCCCCTGATGCAGAGAGAGAGGTCATAGGAAGAGGAGACTGCATTGGCTGAGTGACTGACCCTGTAGCATGCAGAGACAGGTCAGAGTGTAGGGGAAGAAGCTACAAAAACCTGTCGGGGATGAAGAGGAGAGCGGCCCACTGCAGACACCAGCCCATCTGGCATTTGGCAGAATTGCCAGATGGGCAGTGTGGCCCTGGTGAGTGATGTCACAGAGAATTTTACATTTCACAAGCTTCATAATTCACTGTTCTTGCTCTATGAGTTTGCATAGCATACCCCTTCATGGCTGAGCTGCTGTTACTTTTAGACGCTTCCACTTTACAATAATAGCACTTGCTTTTGAAGGGGCAGAATTAGCAGATTACAAATTTCACAATTTGTGCAGCAATAGTACATTGTAGCCGTGAACCACCGTACTATTACAGGAGCTGTTCCCACACCATTACTTGAGACTGTCGGATGCATTATAGAGCTGACATCCCACTCTAATGGCCCATCGGCACCCTTGCAATGTAAATGCCAGAGGCCTGTTTATCACTGAGAGGCACTAATGCTTTGAAATACTAAGTATTCCAAAACATTATACATGCGTTTTAAAGATCGCAGCTTCAAATCTTTAACTGGAACGGTAAAAAAAGTTGAATAAAGTTCAACAAAAAACAAAAAAAATTTCAAAATGGAAAAATTAAATAACTTCAATTTTTACATTAAAACTTATGTTATCCAGTAAAACAAATAGACTATAAGAAAATACATATGCAGGATCACCACAATCATAATGACCAGTAAATTAAAAATAACAAATCAGTTATATCCCATGATAAATGTTGTAAACAAAAATTGCCAAAAGTTATGGCGGATTGACTTTTCCTTTCCCTTCTCCATTACATTTCTATTGAATAAAGGGAATTCAGGAAGTTCTATGCAAACAACATTGATAGAAAAACAAAAAAGCTTTGGCTTTTGGAAAGCGACAATACAACAAATTTTTTTTTTTTCAAAAAAGGGCCTTTTATTGTTCAAAAGTACTAAAACATATAAAAAAACATACGTATATATTATTGCTGTTATTAGAGATGAGCGAACCGGGACAACCGAACCCGGTTTCGGTCCGAACTTCCGGTAAAGTTCGGTTCGCAGCGAATCCGAACTTCACCGGGTTCGGCCGAACCCGTTTTGACCGAACCCGGTCAAAAACATTATACAAATCGGCAGCCACTTATCTCTATCAATCACTGATAGAGAAAAGAGGCTGCTGATTAAAAATAAAATAAAAAGCATTTCATACGTACCCGGTCGTTGTCTTAGTGACGAGTCCCTCTTCTTCCTCCAGTCCGACCTTTTCTGACGCGGCAGCCTGTGATTGGCTGCAGAGGCCTCTGCAGCCTGTGATTGGCTGCAGAGGCCGCGGCAGCCTGTGATTGGCTGCAGCGCTCACATGGGCTGCATCGTCATCAAGGAATGTCGGGCCGGATGTCGAGAGGGACGCGTCACCAAGGCAACGGCCAGGAGACCGGACTGGAGGAAGCAGAAAGTTCTCGGTAAGTATGAACGTCTTTTTTTTTACAGGTACTGTGATCGGTAGTCACTGTCCAGGGTACTGAAACAGTTACTGCCGATCAGTTAACTCTTTCAACACCCTGGACAGTGACTATTTAGGGTATGTGCACACACACTAATTACGTCCGTAAATGACGGACGTATTTCGGCCGCAAGTACCGGACCGAACACAGTGCAGGGAGCCGGGCTCCTAGCATCATAGTTATGTACGATGCTAGGAGTCCCTGCCTCTCTGCAGGACAACTGTCCCGTACTGTAATCATGTTTTCAGTACGGGACAGTAGTTCCACGGAGAGGCAGGGACTCCTAGCATCGTACATAAATATGATGCTAGGAGCCCGGCTCCCTGCAGGGTGTTCGGTCCGGTACTTGCGGCCGAAATACGTCCGTCCATTACGGACGTAATTAGTGTGTGTGCACATACCCTTACTGACGTCGCCTAGCAACGCTGCCGTAATGACGGGTGCACACATGTAGCCACCCGTCATTACGGGGCCTCATGCACACGACCATAAAAACACCCGTTATCACGGGTCGTAATTACGACCCGAAATAGCGGGCCCATAGACTTCTGTTAGCCACGGGTACCTTCCCGTTTTCTCACGGGAAGGTGCCCGTGCCGTTAAAAAGATAGAACATGTTCTATTTTTTTATTTTACGGGCCGTGCTCGTAATTACGACTCGTAACTACGAGCACGGCCGGCCGGCCACGGGCAGCCGGCCGCTTTTGCGAACCGTGCTGTCATTATAATTATAGCAGCACGGCCCGAAAAATAGAACATGTTCTATTTTTTTAACGGCACGGGCACCTTCCCGTGAGAATACGGAAAGGTACCCGTGGGTAACAGAAGTCTATGAGCCCGTTATTGCGGGTCGTAATTACGACCCGCAATAACGGGTATTTTTACGGTCGTGTGCATGATGGGAGCACGGCTCGGAAAAACGAACGGCTGCCCGTGCTCATCTCCTGAAATAATCTGTGCTGCCTTAAACTTTGTGGACAGGTCAGGATCCTGTTTCTTTTAAATGCTGCTAGGGAACCCGCTCGATCCACTATATAAGGCTACGCTACAGTGCAGCATTTAAAAGAAACAGGATCCTGACCTGTCCACAGAATTTAAGGCAGCACAGAGTATTTCAGGAGATGAGCGTGCAGATTCAGTGCTGCTGTGAACTCTGCTCTTACCATTACGTAGCTCTCAGTCTGTTATCTCTCCTCCACTCCTGTCCTCAAGAACACCTTCACATGATTGGCAAGTCACCACGTAATGGTAAGAGCAGAGTTCACAGCAGCACAGAGTATTTCAGGAGATGAGCGTGCAGATCTTGTGCGTGGTGGTGACTTGCCAATCATGTGAACGTGTTATAGAGGACAGGAGTGGAGGAGATGTAACAGACTGAGCTACGTAATGGTAAGAACAGAGTTCACAGCAGCACAGAGTATTTCAGGAGAGGAGCGTGCAGATTCAGTGCTGCTGTGAACTCTGCTCTTACCATTACGTAGCTCAGTCTGTTACCTCTCCTCCACTCCTGTCCTCAATAACACCTTCACATGATTGGCAAGTCACCACCCCGCACAAGATCCGCACGCTCATCTCCTGAAATACTCTGTGCTGCTGTGAACTCTGCTCTTACCATTACGTGGTGACTTGCCAATCATGTGAAGGTGTTCTGGAGGACAGGAGTGGAAGAGAGGTAACAGACTGAGAGCTACGTAATGGTAAGAGCAGAGTTCGCAGCAGCACTGAATCTGAACGCTCATCTCCTGAAATACTCTGTGCTGCCTTAAACTATATGGACAGGTCAGGATCCTGTTTCTTTTAAATGCTGCACTGTAGCGCAGCCTTATATAGTGGATCGAGCGGGTTCCCCAGCAGCATTTAAAAGAAACCGTGTTTGTGTATGTGTGTGTTTGGGTATGTGACTTTGTCTGTTTTTGTTTTTATATGTGTGTTTGTGTATATGTGTGTGTATATATGGGTGTGTTTGTGTATATGTGTTTTGTGTATATGTTTGTGTATATATGGGTGTATTTGTGTATATGTTTGTGTGTAGATGTTTGTGTGTGTTTTTGTATATGTGTATATGTGTGTATATGGGTGTGTGTTTGTGTGTATATATGGGTGTGTTTGTGTATATGTGTTTGTGTATATGTGTGTTTGGGTATGTGTGTTTTTGTTTGTATATGTGTTTGTGTATATGTGTTCGTGTATGTGTGTATAACTGTGTGTGTGTGTGTGTTTGGATATGTGTGTTTTTGTTTGTATATGTGTGAGTTCGTGTATATGTGTGTTTGTCTGTTTATGTGTGTGTGTGTGTGTGTGTGTGTGTGTGTGTATATCTTGTTGTGTTTGTGTATATATGTGTGTGTCTGTGTATGGTTGTTTGTTTGTGTGTGCGTGTATATATGTGTGTAGGTGAGTAGAAGTATTGGTATTGTTCACATTGATAACTGTTTTTTTATGTTGTTGCAGATTTTGATGTACCGATTGGACTACATCTTCAATTCGTTGGACTACTGCGTAGATCTGCGTTTTTTCAAATTTTAATAAAATGGTTAACGAGGGTTTTGTTGGGGATTTCTTATTTCAATAAAAAAGAATTGTCTTTGTGTTTTTTTTTCAAACTTTATTAGTGCCTAGATAATGGCAGTTGGCTGATTGACAGCATCCATTATTAAGGCGGTACTTAGTGTTAGCCGGTGCAGAGGCTAGCACTAACCACCCATTATTACCCCGGTACCCACCACCACCAGGGGTGCCGGGAAGAGCTTGGTACGATCCAGTACCCGACCATCTGTTGTGATGGTCGGGTACTGGGGCGGCCGTAGGCTGGTATTATGAGGCTGGGAAGGGCCAAAATCAGTGGACCTTCCCACCCTTGTAATGCTAGGCTGCAGCTGCTGTGTTGTATCGGGCTGGTTATAAAAATGGGGGGGACCCCCACGTCGTTTTTTTTTTTGAATTTAACAAATTTAGCAATAGACGGGTCCCCCACATTTTTAATAACCAGCCATATACAAGGCCGCAGCAGTCTGGCATTACATGGGTGGGAAGGGCCACTGGTTTTGTCCATTCCCAGGCTAATAACACTGTGTTGTATGTGGCTGGTTATGATAAATTGGGTGGAACCCCATGTCTTTTTTAAAAAAAAAATGTAAATAAATAAATAATTTAAAAAAAATGACGTGGGGTCCCCCCCCACTTTTATAACCAGCCAGATACAACACAGCAGCAGCAGCCTAGCATTACAAGGGTGGGAAGGTCCACTGTTTTTGGCCCTTCCCAGCCTCATAATACCAGCCTGCGGCCGCCCCAGGGCCCGACCATCACAACAGATGGTCGGGTACTGGATCGTACCTGGCTCTTCCCGGCACCCCTGGTGGTTTTGGGTACCGGGGTAATAATGGTGGTTAGTGTTAGCCTCTGCACCGGCTAACACTAAGCCTCGCCTTAGTAATGGATGTTGTCACTCAGACAGCGGCCATTACTAAAGTGGTAATAATAAAATTTGAAAAGACAAAGATATAGATAAAATATTTTATTGAAATAAAGCACCCCCAACACAACCCTCATTAACCATTTTATTGTAGAAAAAAAAAACGTCATCTAAGTAGTCCTCGAAACCGACGTAGTCCAAACACCAAACCTGTAAAAAAAAAAAAAAAATGAAATAAAACATGTCGTAGGCTTAGATTCAGTTTAATGTGTGATACTGACTGTTATACCATGTATAGAAGCCTGCCGTGAAGTTGACTTAGATACAGGGCGCCAGCAGACAGTATCATACATGGCCATACATACATATATACAAATATACATACATACATATATACAAACATACATACATATATACAAGCATGCACATATATACATGCAAATATACATACATGCAAACATACACACATATATACATGCAAACTATCATACATACATGCATACACACACACATGAAAACATACATACAAACAAACATGCAAAGATACATACATACATATATACAAGCATGCACAAATATACATGCAAACATAAATACATGCAAACATAATTACATACATGCACATATATATAAACATACATGCAAACATACATGCAAAAATAAAAACATGCAAACATACATACATGCACATATATACATACATACATGACAACATACATACAAACATACATGACAACATACATACATGCAAACATACATACATGCAAACATACATACACACATGCAAACATATATACATGCAAATATACATACAAACATGCACATGTATACATACATGCCAACATACATGCAAACATACATGCACATATATACATACATACATGACAACATACATACATGCAAATATACATACATACATACACACATGCACATATATACATACATGCCAACATACATGCACATATATACATACATGACAACATACATGCATAGATGACAACATACATACATATATATATACACACATGCAAATATACATACAAACATGCATACATACATGCAAACATACATTCATGCAAACACACATACATGCAAACATACATACATACAAATATACATACACACATGCACATATATACATACATGACAACATACATACATACATGACAACATACATGCAAAAATACATACATGCAAACATACATACATACATACATACATGCAAATATATACATGCAAATATACATACAAACATGCACATATATACATACATGCCAACATACATGCACAGATATACATACATACATACATGACAACATACATACATGCCAACATACATACATACATACATACATGCCAACATACATACATGCCAAAAAAAAATAATAATACGTTCATACTTACTTTCCTCCTGTCCGGCCTCCAGCGATGACGTTTCATTCATGTCGCCGCTGCAGCCTGTGATTGGCTGCAGAGGCGGTCACGTGGGATGAAGCGTCATCCTGACGTGCGTGACCGCCACTACAGCCTGTGATTGGCTGCAGCGGCGAAAGGGATGAAACGTCATCGCTGGAGGCCGGACAGGAGGAAAGTAAGTACGAACGTATAATTTTTATTTTTTTATTACATAAATAGTGTTTTCCGCGCGCCGAGCATGTACTGTGAAGGTTGCTGAAAGAGTTAGTGCAGCCCATTAACTCTATCAGCACCCTGGACAGTAGCATGCTCGGCGCACGTAAGTGACAGGTTCGGTCAGAACTAGTTCGGTCCGAACCGAACTTTTTTGTGAAATTCGGCGAACTAGCCGAACCGAACTTTTGATAAGTTCGCTCATCTCTAGCTGTTATCATGCAATCCATAAAATAGATTTAAAGGGAACCTGTCACCAGCATGTCACCTATTAAACTAGCAATACCTTGTGGAAGTAGGTGAAAAATCCTTTTTCTGTAACCTATAATTATCTTCTAAGTAGTCTCTGTACCTTTAGCTGTCTGTTTTTTAGTGTTCCTGCACTGTATGCAAATAACCAAATAAGTATGCAATTCATTCCTCAAGCTTTTCCGAGTTTACCCCGCCTCTATTCTTTTGATTGACAGCTCCTCGCCTCCCCCCAGCACACACGAAACTCTGTGCTTGCGCATCAATGTCCTGTTCTGGTGCACGTGTACAATGGGACACTATATTGGTGCATGCGCCGTAGGGTATAGGACCATACATGACCGGGTATGAATGGTATCTCAGACAAGATTTTGGCATTCAGGTCGGGCCAGTTTTCTGTGGTAGACAGGCAAAAGGGGAACGAACGAGACTGCCAGATTATTACCATAAAAGGTGCGAAATGGTTGCAGACTATTATTTATGGTCAGAGGAGAAGATTAGTAGAGGGAATAACGGCAATTAACTTTTGACATCAGCGGCTAGCAAAGGGTGAGGAGAGTTCAAAAGACGAAATGATGGTGACAGGTTCCTTTTAAGGGGGTTATCCGGGTTTTTAAAATTGATAGCCTATCCTCAGGTACAGGTCCGGGAAATACTGCCGACATATGGTCCATATATCACGGACCGAACACGCTCATGTATGGGAAGCCTTAAACGCACTTAAAGAGGATATGTCACATACATATGATGCCCTAATTTGGAGCGAGAGCATCACACTCTATATTGTCAAGACTCAATGTCCCATAAAAGGATGAACAGACTGTTTGTCCAGAAATCCCACTCTGAACTTCCAGTGGTCCGGTAAAAACTTAGCAGACCAGTCATGTGTCAAGAGAGACTTACTGATCACTGTCCAATTACGTATATCGACGTTCATCCAATAGAAGATAAGGCGTGCTATACTAAGACAACACTTGACAACACTTGATTTTTGCACTGTCATCTCCCGGCAACCACTCTGGCTTCTATTTAGAGCCGCCAGTGGCTCGGAGCATGGTAAGACACACACAAAGGGGCAGAAAAAAGACTAAGTTTTATTTAAAAAAAATAATCATAGTTACATAGATAGTATGGTTGAAAAAAGACACATGTCCATCAAGTTCAACCAAGGGATGGGAAAAAGGTAAGGGATGAAACAAAAAGTCTACACATTCACATAGGAACTGATATTTTTTCGTTCTAGGATATTCTCTAAGCCTTTTTAAAGCCATCTACTGTTGCTGCTGTGACCAGCTCCTGCGGTAGACTATTCCACAGATTCACAGTTCTCACAGTAAAGAACGCTTGTCGCCTCTACAAATTGAACCTTTTTTTCTCCTGGCGGAGGGAGTGCCCCCTTGTTTTTTGAGAAGTTTTAAATAGAACAGGATTTCACCATATTTTTTTGTTTGTGCCATTCATATATTTATACAAATTAATCATGTCCCCCCTTAGTCGTCTCTTTTCAAGACTAAATAGGTTTAATTATTTTAATCTTTCCTCATAACTTAGATTCTCCATGCACCTTATTAGCTTTGTTGCTCTTCTTTGTATTTTTTCCAACTCCAGGGCATCCTTTCTATGAACTGGAGCCCAGAACTGAACTGCATATTCTAGATGAGGCCTCACTAATGCTTTGTAAAGCAATAATATTATATCCCTGTCCCGCGAGTCCATGCCTCTTTTGATACACAACAATATCTTGCTGACCTTTGAAGCAGCTGATTGACATTGCATGCTGTTATTTAGTTTATGATCTTCAAGTACACCCAAATCCTTCTCGATAAGTGACTCTCCCAGTCTAGCTCCCTCTAAGACATATGATGCATGCAGATTGTTGGTGCCCAGATGCATAATTTTACATTTATCTACATTAAACCTCATTTGCCAAGTGGATGCCCAAAGACTTAGTGCGTCCAAATCAGCTTGCAATTTACGAACATCTTCTATACACTGAACAATACTACATAGCTTGGTATCATCTGCAAAAATAGAAATAGTGCTATTAATACCATCCTCTATATCATTAATAAATAGGTTTAATAATAGTGGTGCCAGCACTGAACCCTGGGGTACACCACTTATAACCTAACCGGAATAAGTAGTAATCATTGACCACAACTCTCTGGATATGGTCCTTGAGACAATTTTCAATCCAATTCCAAAACGATACTTTCTAAACCTATAAACCGTCGTCCTGACCTACCACTTGACGGCCGTGGCCATGGACGAGTGAGTGACGGGTGACATCTCCCTCCTGGGAGACGTCGGCACTCACTTCTGCATCGTGATACTGGTTCCCGCAGGGTGCGCACGCAAGCGCGTGCCCGGCCTTAAAGGGCCAGTATGCATACATGCAGAATAGCTGCAAATTAGCACAGAATGCCTCTGGACTATAAAAGGGGCTCTTCCCTTCCAACCAATGCCTGAGCGATGTTGTCATTACCCTAGTTTGTCTTTGCAAATGGTCTCTTAAGTGTTTTCCAGTTCCCAGTGTCTCCCGTTCCTGCTGCCTATACCCTGTATCCCGTGCTACTGTGCCCCTGTGCCTTGAAGTGTTGGAGTCGTGTTGTGTTCTCCGCTGCATCTACTGTTTTGCACTCCGCCGGGTGTCTGTCTACTGCCGGAGCCTCATCTCAGCCTGAAACCACCGCTACTGTCTACGTTGCCTTAGGTACCCTTTCAGAACTATAGACATTGCATGTACCTGTATGGCCAGCTGCTATCCCACTACGCGGTATGGCCCTGTTCTTAGTAAAACCGTGCTAGCTGTCAATGATAATACTATTTTTTTGTCACATACTCCTGTATATAGTCCCTCACTAGCCCCTCAAATATTTTTCTCATGATGGATGTTAAGCTTACTGGACTATAATTACCCAGGAAAGATGTAGAGCCCTTTTTGAAAACAGGCACCACATTTGCCCTGCGCCAGTCCCTTGGCACTATACCAGTCACTAGAGAATCTCTGAATAATATGAAGAGGGTGACAGAAATAATTTAACTAAGTTCTTTAAGAACTCTAGGGTGTAAACCATCCAGTTCTGGAGCCGTGTGCACATTTATTTTATTTAACTTAGCTTGGACCATATCTACATTTAGCCAATTCAGTATATTAATTGATGTATTAACAGCACTGGCACCAGCTACATCAGCTGCTCTTTCTTCTGTTTTATATACAGAGCTGAAGAACCCATTTAGTAACTCTGCCTTCTCTTGATCCCAGGTGGCCAACTCCCCATTACCACTATTTAGGGGTCCTAAATGTTCAGACCTTAGTTTTTTTTTGCATAATTGAAGAATTTTTGGGGATTTGTTTTGCTATCCTTGGCCATCTGCCTTTCATTTTGTATTTTTGCTGATTTTAATACTCTTTGGCAGATTTTATTATTCTCTTTATAATTTACAAAGGCTACAGCTATACCCTCAGATAAGTATTTTTTTTATCATATATTACCCTTTTTACAGAAGGTGTAAGCCATGTGGGGTTTAATTTCAGTAGTTTATGCTTGTTACCGATAAGAATAAAAGTTGCACTATAATTATACAAAGAGTATTTATCATTTGTCCCATTATTTGACATTAATTGTTCCCATTTTATCTCTTGAATTGCAGCCCTCATCCTGGGGAAATTGGCCTTCTTAAAATTAAGTATTTTTGTCCTCCCAGCCTGTGTTTGTTTTTTACCTTATAGATAAAATGTAACTATACTGTGATCACTGTAACCGAACAGTGACATTCCCAACAAGCTCTGCATTGTTTGAAATGACCAGATCCACAGAGCTTCACCTCTAGTCGTTCTTCCACAAACTGGGCCATAAAATTTTCCTGCAACAGGTTCAGGAAATTTCTCCCCTTTGGCAGTTGTAGCCGTACCATGACACCAATTAATATCCCAGTAATTAAAATCTCCCATTATCACTACAGTACCTGCCTGTGCAGCCCATTTTATCTGTTTATATAGCTTACCTTCCATCTCCTCAGATATATTGGGGGGTCTATAGATTACACCAAAAGTACTTTTTCAGTGTTTACCTCCCTTTGTAATTCCACCCACAAGGTTTCAACCTCCTCACAGTCTTCACCAACTATTGTCACTTTCACACTCATCTTCATATCACTTCTCACATACAGACATACACCCCCGCATTTCCTTCTTGCCCTGTCTTTTCAAAACAATGTAAAACCCTGTAGATTCACAGCACAGTCATGAGAAGAGTCTATTCATGTTTCAGGAACACCAACTATATAAATATGTTCCTCCAGTACCAAAGCCTCAAGCTCTCCCATTTTGTTTGCTAGACTTCTGGTATTTGTTAACATACACTTTAACTTACAGTTATTAGTGCCAGAACAGATAAAGGGGTAAAGGGCAGCTGACAGCTCTATGGCTACTGGCTTAGGGGCCTAATGTTTATTGAGAAGTATGTTAAACATGCAGTGTGCACATTGACAAAAACACCTGCATGGGTCGAAACTGAGCAGTGTCATGTTGGATGTACAAGTAAACATGTACAGTAAGTCTTTTTTGGACCTGACTTGATGATGTCTGTTATTTTTTTTAATGATATATGTTTACCCTGGTTCAGCTCCAGGTTTATGTGGGCCCTTGGGCTACACAGACTTAGTAAATACAAAAACTAATATGCCTAGGCATAAAGGTCCCAATTTCCCAGCCACTACCAAATGAATGATTAAAACATAACTTTTAATGATGTCGTTTAAATAGGGAACATACAACATGGAAAGCGTTAAAAATATACAGAGACGGCTATCGCTATTTTAATCTTTCACTGGCGGCTAAGCAATTTATTCTACTTCAGTGTGACCTAATGGTGTAACGGCAGTCTGCAGCTGCTGACCGAGTCAGTCACTCTGAACTTTAGCAACACGCTCTCTACCCTTTCCATCCTCATTAACATGCTGGCCGTCTCTGTATATTTTTAACTCTTTCCATGTTGTATGTTCCCTATTTAAACTATATCATTAAAACTTATGTTTTAATCATTCATTTGGTTGTGACTGGGAAATTGGGACCTTTATGCCTAGGCATATTAGTTTTTGTATTGAATAAATGTATCCCTGCCAGCCACTAGTGGTCTCCTGTTTGCTTCTCACACAGACTTAGTAGGCCCCTTTGCGGGGGAACTCATGGCGGCAGTAAAACGGCAGAAAACGTCACTTTGTTCCCCCATATAGATGCTAGGCCCTGAGACCCCTCCCAGGTAGTGCCACACAGTCCCCCGCTCCCAGGTAGTGCCACACAGCCCCCTCATCCCAGGTAGTGCCACACAGCCCCCAGGTAGTGTCACACAGCCCCCCTTCCTGGTAGTGCCACACAGCCCCCCCTCCCTGGTAGTGCCACACAGCACCCTCATCCCAGGTAGTGCCACACAGCCCCGCCAGGTAGTGTCACACAGCCCCCCTTTCTGGAAGTGCCACACTGCCCCCTCAATACTAGTGCCACACAGCCCCCCCAGGTAGTGCCACACAGCCCTCCCCAAGGTAGTGCCACAGAGCCCCCTCCCAGGTAGTGCCACACTGCCTCCTTTCCCAGGTAGTGCCTATGGGTTTCACTCTAGGAGTGGAATCCCCAGCAAGAGCATTGCCGAGACTTTGGCTGAGGATTCTGCTTCAGGAGAAGCCCATGACCTCACTGTCCATATATGGATAGTAATGTCCGGAGCAGAGCTGAACTCACGGGCAGAGCGCTAGTAAAGACTCTACTCCTATACTCCAGCTTTGGGGAAGCCCTTGACATCACTGTCCATATACAGCTAGTGATGTCAAGGGCAACCCCAGAGTCAAAGTCCCGGGAAGAGCTCTACTAGCACTCTGCCTGGGGCACTGGTCTGCTCCTGACAACACTGTCCATATATGGACAGTAATGTCTGGGGTTTCCCCAGAGATGGAGACCTGGAGCAGAGCTACTTCTAGCAGCTCTGCCTGGGACAGCTCCCCTCCTCCTGACATCCCTGTCCATATATGACAGTAATTCCGTGACGACGGCAGCGTCAGCACCCGGCGGCCGAGTAAACTCCCCCATGGGTAGTGGGCCCGGCACTTGCCCAGGTTTGCCGGGTGCTGATGCTGGCCCTGTGTTTACTTGTCTGATGGCAGTATAGAGAAGTGACAGGTACGTGGATTTCTGCTTGCTGTCACTTGTTAGGTAATGCGCCATAGTTTAGCATTATTATTATTGTGAGCATTTATATTTTATGCTTGCGGTGCAGCCAGTTTCGCAAGCTTGAGTTCAAGTATATTCACGTATTGACGCCTTTCCCCCGCTGTCCAGCCGCTGGTTGACACTTTCTCCCTCTGAACAGTAATAAGGAGAAAAGTATCAATCAGAGTCTGGAGTGCAAGGTGGAGGCGGGGGGGGGGGGGCAGCATGAATACATAAATACATTTGGACACGGCAAGAATAAGATCGAAATACTCAGAAACTAATTAACATTACCTAATGAGTGACAGCACACTAAAATCAGCATGTCTGTCACTTCTTCATGCTGCCCTTAGACTGGGCAGCATAAATATGTAGAAGAGGAGAGTCCTGCTGCTCCCATATTCTATCTATTTTATTGTTTTTATTAGAAGTTATATTGTCTAGAAACTATTTTTAATTTTGTGACCAATTTTTTGTTCAATGTCAAGGAACTGCTTTGGGTTCCAACATAGCACCAACATATGCAAATATATGCATTCATTCTCTCGTGGAGGACCTCATCTATGTATCCCACCACTATCGACATGTGCTGAGGTGGTGGCGACACATAGTTGATGTCTTCCTCATCTGGATGGGAGGACCAGTGGAACTTTTGGAGTTTAATGACTTTCTGAACACTATTGACCGAACGGTCAAATTTACGTTGGTCAGCTCCAACACTACATTACAATTTCTGGACGTATTAGTGGAACTGAGTGGAACGACTTTTTCCACGGACTTGTTTGTAAAATCTATGGACAGAAATAGTCTATTGCACTATGATAGTTCACATCCTAGAAGCATGATTAAATCTCTACCTATCAGTCAACTTTTGAGGACCAAGCAAATTTTTAATAAACCTGACAGACTGAGCTGTGGTCTAGATGGGATGGCAGAGAAATTTTTTAGCGAGAGGATATCCCACATATTTGCTAGAACAACATAGACAACATGTTGATCGTATTCCTAGAATACAACATAAAACTTATAAGGATAGGGATAAGCCCATTCCTTTTGTCTCCACTTTTTCTCATATGAGCAATCAGATTAATGATGTCATCCGAAAACATTGGCCAATATTGGGTCGCTGTCTTCCCAATGTAGTTGATTTCAAGGATATGCCTTTATTTTCGTATCAGAGACCTAGTCTTAGAGATAAGCTTGTGTGGTCTGACGTTGGCTCTTCGAAGGGTAATCGACAATCCTAGCTTTTTCCTCCTAAGAAGGGGTGTTTTCCATGCCTAGGTTGCACCAATTGCACACTCATGATTAAAGGGAATCGCTTTACACATCCAACTACTGATAAACACTTTAGAATCAACCACTTTATTACCTGTAACACAGAATTTGTAATCTATGTACTCCAGTGTCCCTGCCACCTACTGTATGTAGGGGAGACGTCACTTGATGTCAAGACACGATTGAACCAGCATCACTACACGATACGGAAGAAGAGACTCGATCTCCCAGTATCAAAACACTTTACACACGCTAAACATGGTGAACGTGATTTAAGATTCTGGATCATTGACCATGTCCCCCCTTTAAGGCGGGGTGGCGATAGACATAAGACACTTAAGCTATGAGTGTTGGAATGGATACATAGACTGGATAATTTAAAACCATGTGGCCTCAATGTAGACTTTCCTCTTGGTAGTGTTTTTTAGATGCCACTCTCCCTGTGTTTTTCCCTCCACTATTGCGGCAGACACCAGCATTAGTGTAGGTTTTTTAGTATCTGTTACTGTCATTTATATTGATTGGTTTTAATTGATATATTTTCTTCTTTTTGTTCACAGATCTTACACATTATGTTGGAACATGGATTGCCTCACCAATAATGGGACCAGCTTACAAAATTTGGATGCTTAATAAATATTGTTTATTGATATCTGACATGTTATGAACGTGTTTTGTACTATTTCCTATTATTCTTTAATAAACATCACTAAATAGTCCTTCTGTCATATGACTGCTGTGGTTTAGGGCAAAGCAGGCGACTAAGGGGTTTTCACTAATAGTAATATTGATGTGTGATTAAATTTGGGATGATATCGATTTGGATCGGGTTAGTCATTTATGTGGACTAGTGGTCACTATTATAAGGCTGAGACAGACTTTGCACGAATATACCCCATTAAGAGGATGAGTGGTGGTGGACTAGCCACCTAGGCATATTATCCGTATGCCGGATGTGTGTCCTCCCCCTTAGCACGATAGATTTCTCCCTTGCGAATAGGGGAACGATCGGTAGTGCACTCCTCTGGGATACAGTATAGGTGTAATTGTGTATATACACATGTATTTAGTGTCTTTAGATCCATGGGTGTCCGGTGTGACAAATGGAACACCATCATCATTGATATTATCCCAAGTATAGATTATAACATTAATGCTTTTTACTAAATTATTCCTCTGTGTAGAATATATTCAGTTAGAGCCTGCTAGCTATTTTCCTGCTTCTCTCTATCTAATTAAATAGATGGCACTTACTTGAGATGTGCCTGACTTTGACATGTCCGCGATGCGCGATCTGTGTGATCTTCGCTTGAGCGGACAGGCGCAGAAGGGCTATGTGGTTTTGACAGCTCGATTAGTTCAAGCATGCGCAGTAGAATATTGAGGACGCCGTCTTGAGCTTGAGCGGGGATGAGTGCGCGCACCAGGAAATTCACCCCAAGCCAATCCCAGAATACTCAATGTCACATTGGGTTCGTGGACCCACTGGGCCATACCATCTTGGCGGTAAGGCAGCTGGCCAACAGGACGCAGGTCAAAGTCTAAAGTTCGTATAGGGTACCTGTGGCAGCTCTGACAGTAGAAAGGCAGGCTAAGCAGGAACTTGGCAGCAGGTGGACGTCATGTGTGAAGAAGCAGGACAGGCGTGGAATACAGCACAACACAGCTACAGCTAAGCACGGCACTAGATCAGGATACAGGTTACAGGAACAGGAACAGGAAACACTGGGAGCAGGAAACACTAGAAGACCATTTGCAAGACAGACTAGGAATACAACAACAAATCTCAGGCATAGAACTAGGGGGCTGGATCCCTCTTATAGTCCAGAGTACTCACGGGTCAAAGTTCAGGAACGAGGTCCGGTGCGCGCACTGCCCCTTTAAGAGTGCGCACGAGCGTGCGCGCGAACCCTACGGGATCCGGCGGTGGTGAGTAGACACGAGCGCTGGCTTCACCTGAGGAGGAGGTTGGGGCCAGCGCTTGCCAACTCGTGGCTGAGGCTGCCAGGGGGAGAACGGAGCTGACAGCCCGCAGCCACGGACATGACACTCAAGACTTTAAAAGTAACCCTGCCCACTTCCACTTTGCTTGAGCAATGTTGTATTTTCCCAGTGTTTGTGATCCAAATGGTTCCTTAGATGTATCCTATATCCCGTATCTCATATTCAGTATCTGTTTCCATTGTCCCAGATGACTTCTGTGTTCAAGTCCATTGTCTGAGACGACTTCTGTGTTCAAGTCCTTTGTTCGAGACGACTTCTGTGTTCACGTCCATTGTTCGAGATGACTTCTCTGTTCAAGTCCATGGTCCGAGACGACTTCTGTGTTCAAGTCCATTGTCCGAGACGACTTCTGTGTTTAAGTCAAGTGTCTGAGACAACTTCACCTTCTGTGTCTGGTGTCCTTGCCAAGTCCATTGTCTGAGACGACTTCTGTGTTCAAATCCATTGTCCGAAACGACGTCTGTGTTCAAGTTGAGTATCCGAGACAAGTTCTGATAATCCAGCACAAGCCAGCTTCCGATTATCTAGGACCAGCCTGCTTCTGATTATCTAAAAAAAAAGCAATATCGCCAAAGGCAAAAAGATTAGCTGTTGTTTCCCAGATACCTATTTAATACTGACTAATATTGTAACGTATAACTGTATTATGAATAACTATAAGCATACAAATGAAGATTAAAAGCGCAATGTGAACTGAAAGTCTCCATATACTGATACTAATAGTACTCTGTAGTCTGTACTGTCTAAGTGCAGAGTCAAACCACCGTCTCTGATGGCCGCACTACCAATATGAAACTACTATGATTCGCGGCTGCAGTCCGCTTGAAAAGGGACTTGGAATTGTCAGAACACATTGAATTTAAAAAAAGAAGAAAGAGCCCCCCCCCCTCCCTCGACATGTTTCACCACCGAAGTGGCATCCTTAGGGGAAAATGGGGCTAATGGCACATGCCAGCAACCCCGGTAGTTTCTCCCCAGTGACTGTCATTTACATTGTGTTTGTTCAGGTGCTACTCCACTACAGTGGAGCTGCCAAGTGTGTCCACATACCCCATAGCCATGACACCCTACGCATGTGCCGGGTGCCACTGGAGCTGCTTTTAGTGACAAATCCCGGCCTGTGGAATGCCAATCAAGCCAGGAGTGCATGACTCCCGAGGTGACCAGGATTGCCTACTATGACTTTTCGCAGGTAGTGCAGGAGACTTTATAACTCTATATTTTCTTTATGCTTCCAAGTAACTTTTCAGAGAGTAACATTTTAAGAAACCTATTAACAGCCCGTATAACGCTATGGTGGCAGCTTGGTGGATGTATATGTGATGGCAGGCTTTGTACATGACACAAATATGCAAGAAAAGAAACTAATCTATACCACTGGAAGTATATTGACACTACAATAAAAAACATTTTTGAATGTGATCTTAGTTTTGACCACTAGATAGAGCTATTGTTATATAAAATTGGCATAAGTGTAATATGGAAAACATGCAATGCAAGAAAACAAAAAAGCGCTGAATTTTTCTTCATTACAAGCTTTGACTGCCTGAATGCGTTAATTTATTTCAATTGAATAGTAAATACAAGGTTTCTGTATTTCATTATAACATATTAATAAACTGAATTTCCTTTAACTACCATTATAATATTATAAAAATCTGATTTCATTGCACAACACATTATTACTGCATTATCATTATGTAGGTAAGAAGATTTATATTGACTAATCATACACTTATTATATGATCCACATATTTTTAATTGCTTCAGTAAATGTCTTGTATGAAATATTCCATTATTGGAGGAATATAAAAGGAGACAAAAGGAGCATGACAATATGTATCACTGCATATATTTGGATCATGTGTTTGATAAAAGGTTTCTGCCGAATACCAGGAAACTTAATAAAATCTGATTTTTGTTCCAAGAAACTATTGCTCAGTTAATGCCTGCTTTCCCATTATGAAGTGATTTCTAATGTATGCCACAGCTGCTTTCTGCAACGTGTAATACTTGTGTTTTTCACTTCACTGTTTGGTTGATGAAAGATTTCCTGTAACAAAAGAAAATGACAGAAAAATGGAGGGTGTGGGTGATGAGACTGGAAATGTAATAGAATTTGAAGGAGGAACTTTTACCATAGTAATGTCATTCTGTCCAGTGAGAAAATCAATTTAGTGTGATTTGTTCCATCAAATAAGAGGATCTATGCCACAACATAACACAAACAGCAGGCAAATATATTTTTTTAATGTTTTTTTTTTCATTTTCAAAGCAAATGCAGAATATTTCTAAGTATTTGTAGAGTAACAGTAGATGAACATCCTCAGAAAGTATATTACAAAAAATGATCACTAGAAAGGTCCACTACAAAACTAGGGACTTCCGATACAGTATACGCCCTTCATTTAATATCCTCCAGTAGACCTGCTTAATGGGTACCCTTAAACAGGGCCAGTTTTATACAAAGTATTGTCAGGTCCGTATTTCACACCGAATAACCACCTCTGTAAATTGAAAGCTGAAGGCATGCCTGGAAGAAGTAAACGAGCCAAATATGTTTGGTACACAGCTTCCCTCTCTCAGCCAGGAGGAAGACTGAAAACTTTTTATTCAGAACAAAGAAACACAGAAAGAGACACATGCCTCCTCCCCAGAGATGTGGGAGTGCCCAAGCCCCCACCAGTTTCTCAGACTCACTCTTCTTGCATTCCAGGGGGCGGTGTCTTCCATAGGTGTGTCCGACATGAACAAAGAACTTGTTATATATATCAGTATATTACACAAAGAACTGAAATGTATATACATATGTGTGAGGATACTATTTTTCAAACAATATACATAGTATTGATCCCTGACAGTCCCCCTAAAAATATTATTACTCTATCCCTGAGTCTTGCCTAGCAACCTACCACTGACCACTCGAACCAGGCGGGTAGGGGTTTTGGATTTCTTCACCAGCTTGAGACGAGCTACTCCTGATGAGTAACCCCCCTTTGTACCTGGACTTCCAAGGTATCGGAGTGGTCCTAACTTTCCCTATTCTCCTCTGGATACAGGATGGTTGTCTTGATATAATCTACAAACCGCTGCTGGTTGTAATATATATATATATATATATATATATATATATATATATATATATAATTAATCCGGTCTACATTTTATAAATGGTAACAACTGTCGCACTGTCACTTACTGTCCTAATGGGACTTTTACCCCTGCAGATATAACAGGTCATGGGCAGCACAGTGACCTTCACCTCACGCCTCCACACAAAACTCCTCAGATTGTAATTTGCAGCACCGTGGCATATTTACACACATTATAATTATAAACCTCAGACATTATAAACAATAGGGCCTCAACTAATAATCATAATGCTATCACCCTCAGGTTTCGGGTCCCATCAGTTCATTGCCAGTCCTGTACACCATCGTCTTCTTCTTCTCCTGTCTTCTGCTTTTCACTGACTGTCACCCTCAGGGTAACCCACACAATTGTGGAGTCAGACTACGTTGGTGTCCAGTGGGGGAGTTATTATTACCCCCTCCTAGCCACTTACTTATCAAAACACTTGATCCTGCTGACGGATTCACTCAGGTCTTTGGTCTTTACTTTGATCTTTGCTGATGTCATCAGGACTTGGTTTGGTCCTTCTCATCTGACCGACACCGTCTCCTTTAGTTTACGTCATCAGGCTGTACATAGCACCTCATGCTGTGAGCCTGGGGTGAGATCCCACGATTAGTGGAGTTGTATTGTGACTATCAAACCCTCCGCATCTGTACACTTCCTCTGGTAAGTTACTTGTCTGGGCGGCTGCTTAGAATTGTGACACTGCCGTCAGTCCATGATAAACGCGTTGTAGTGGCTCAGGCTGTGCCTGCCGCATCTCAGTGATGGAGTTCATCGTGTCAAAAGTCTTTTAGTTCATATTTACTGGCACTTGCTGGGGACCCCCAACTCTTGTCAATTGTTAAAATAAATACTAATCTGGTGATAACATCATCCGCATACATTATAAACGTTGTTCTAAGTACATACAATAATGTCAGGCCCTTAAATTACATCAAACACCTTTATATATATATATATATATATATATATATATATATATATATATATATATATATATATATGGAAAAACTTCTCTGTTCCAATGGACAGGGCACCTAGAATATGTGTGATTACTGGGTACATTTCATTTGCACTTGGTGATACTCTTTCAGCAGGATTTGTACCTTGATCTCAGCTGATCGCCTAGAACATCTCCACCTCACAGAAATATACACAGATTACACATGTTTATCTGACAAGTGTCTCAAACCAATTTTTCTTACTCTAATCTGGTTCGTTCTACCTGGGAAGGCCTCTCAAGGTCTTTTCTCTTCATGTGAGGCGGGTATGATAAGGTTGGATCCGGTCTGCCAGGACTGTTCTGTAGGCAAATCAAACAGCTCTAACAGAATTTAGCAGCAACAGCTGTAAAGCCTGGGACATACCAATTAGATCTTACCACGTCGATCCTTGCAGTCTTGGGGCATATGTGAGGTCATACACCATCAATGCAAGTGCCATCAAGAGTGCCTTGTGTGTTACCGGTTCACCTTCCCTTATCCGTCCACATTCTGTTACAATCTGGTTCTCAGGCCTTCCGCTCCCAGTTGGACTCTTCCTGTGGAGAACAAGCTTTTTCATTGTATAAACATTAATTGATCTTAATCAAATAATTAATTTGAAGAAAAACATTAACAAATAGCATCTTTACATCAAACGTTCACACTGGTCAGTAACTAAAACTTACAAATTGATTCTTCTTCTTTATATACATATCTATACATACACATATACACTGCACAGAATTATCTGCTCTAAAATTTCCCTTTCACAACAAAAATAAAAATAAACAAATAAAAATTTTCGAATGGGAATATTCCGCTTCTGTACCTTTTATCTGACGCATGACTCTAATAGTCCAATGCTAAGGCTGGTCCAGAACTTTACATAAAACTTAACCTCAGTATTTAATATTCCCACAACACTTCTTAAATACAATTATTAAACAAACTAACTTTGGAATAACATCTAGAGAACTGCTAACATCTTATCATTGTACAAACATCAGGTCAATACTTGGGATAACACTGTTCCCCCATCACTTACACACAACATCTGCAATGGGGAAGATACCGGCCCCCCTGAGAACAGGTCTACACACACGAGCACATTGTCATACACTTCTACCCCGGGTAGTTGTATGTTCTGCAGTCGCTGGGACTGTTAATCTGGCCGGGCTGCACTTTTCACAGGTACCTTTGCTGTTTTACCTATGTCATGCCGTGCGCACATCATGCCGGCTGCTACAAACCTAGTGGTGGCATTATTGTATCCAGGGACAAGCCAATTTACTGACACCTGGCTGCACATACCCTTGTTGTCAGTTCTGTTTTCTCTCGCTCTCTCAATTGGCTTACCCGATGACCCAATAAAGTTCCTACTACCAATGGGCCCATAATTGTGGGCGATGCCAAAAGCGTACCTAGAGTCAGTGTAAATGTCGGCCGTCTTACCTTTTGCCAGGTTACAAGCCTCAGCGAGCACCTCCAGCTCTGCTCCTTGAGATGAACAAGGTGAGAGTGGTTTCTGGATGATTTACCTGGTGCCTCATATCCTGTCTTGTACATACTGTATAATAAAATCTCTTTATTACAAATTTACATTAGAAACCCATGTCACATATAGATAGAACATCTCAAAGGAGTGGCGTCTTCATCCTCTAAAATAAAACCAAATGTTATACACTTCTCCACACTCATCTGATAATACAGAATACTTTGAGAATCTCACTTTTATCAGGTTCTGCAAATACTTGATTAATACAAAGACAAATAAAAAAAATAAAAGAAATTCCTAAAAACTTTACATCAAATTAACAATGTCCAGACAATTTTTGTTTTGCCTTCTCCCCCATTTAAATCTGTAAAGACCCATCTGCGAGTGACGTCACCTCCTGTGTAAATTTGCTGGAGGGGGATGGTCTCTTACACAATACTTCATATTGGGTGGAGACTACAGCACAGCATACCCAGTGCCATATTTACTGTTCTGGAAAGATCTGGAACCATCTACACAGAAAAACCTCAAAACTTAGGTTACTCTCATACACATTTAATCTGGATTACTCATTGGGGTCTCTTACACATTTTTAGATCTCCTGAAACCAAATTAATTAATTCAAAACAAACCAAAATTGTACCTGATCAGTTCCTTCATCATTCCCCCCTTTGTGGACTCTGCGAAAGTAATATAGCAGTGGGGCCACAAATGCTGAATTATTGTATCAGTAATGTAGTCAATTCAGAAAGCAAATTGTCCAGCACGTTCAGGAGAGTTGCTGGCCCCAAAGCATATGTCCCCCCTCTCACACAAAAAATTATCTATATACATATACAGTTATTAAATCATACCACTAAACCAGATTAAATATATCCTGCATACTGTTACTAAACACAACTTATTATAATACCAATATTACCAATAATAACACAATATAAGGTCCAAATAATACCACAACATCATAACCACATAGTGACTGAATAATACACCCATAATGTTATTGAATAATACCTCCACACCATAACCACAGTGACTGAATAATACCCCCATAATGTTACTGAATAATACTGCCACACCATAATCACATAGTGACTGAATAATACCCCCATAATGTTAGTGAATAATACCTCCACACCATAACCACATAGTGACTGAATAATACCCCCACACTGCTACTGAATAAAAACCACTATACAAAGACCAGTATACCACCATGTAGTGACCATATAGTGGTAGGTGTCAGTTATACACTGGAGCTCTGCAGACGATATAAGTGATTACAGTACATTTATATCCAGTGAGTCGTTCACTTTCCCTTTCTTTCTCCATCAGACCCGCTGTGACCACTGCGATGACTTGTTCCAGCCAAGACTTGTCTCTGCAAAATTTGACACACAGACATGTTGGTTTATCACTTTTCCAGCACCCTCCCCATCTATACCCGATCCCCTAAACAATCTCGGAATTCACAGTGACCCAGATGGTAATAATGATTCCTTAATGCGTGACACAATAAAAGTGTACTATCAGTAATCGTGCCCCCACACAGTGATAATGCCCCCTTTGTGCCCCCGGTAGATAGTACCACAGTGTCAATGTAGATAATGCCATAGTGTCCCCTGTGTATTGCTACAGCATCCCCTGTAGATAGCACCACACACAGCCCTCTGTTGATAATGCCACACACAGCACCTGTAGATAGTGCCACACACAGCCCCCTGTAGATAGTGCCACACACATCTCCCTGTAGATAGTGCCACACACACAACCCCCTGTAGATAGTGCCACAAACCCCTTCTTGTAGATAGTGTCATACATCTCCCCTCTAGTAGATAGTGCCACACCCTCCTTGTAGTTAGTGCTAAACAGCCCCATCTTGTAGATAGTGCCACACAGCCCACCTTGTAGATCGTGCCACACAGCCCTGCTCTTGTGGATAGTGACTCAAGCCCCCCTTATTGATAGTGCCACACAGCCCACCTTTTAGATAGTGCCACAAATCCACCTTGTAGATAGTGCCACACAGCCCCTCTTGTATATACAGCCACACAAACCTCCCTGTAGATAGTGACACACAGCCCCCCTTGTAGACAGTGCCACACAGCCCCCCTTGTATATAGAGCCACAGATACCTCACTGTAGATGGTGTCACACAGCCCTCCTTATGTATAGAGTCACAAAGACCTCCCTGTAGACAGTGCCACACAGTCCCCCTTGCAGATGGTGCCACACATCCCCATAAACAAATACATTTATTTTTACTCACCTAGCCCCGTTTCCACGACCGACGGAGCTGCTCCACAGCCTCGAGACACCAAGACGGGACCCTTGCATAGGCCTGCGTGATTCAGTGACATCATCACACCAGCCTGTGCAGGGATTCTGTCCCAGTGTCTTATAGACTGCAGTCCTAAAGTGGCCTGTAGCCTATAGTATGCTGAGGACACAGATACAATTGAATGTGGCAGTCACTAGCACCACCCCCACCTCCCAGTATAGGCGACACCACCAGGCAGGGGTCCTGTGCCACCCTCATGCCATGGGCCCCATAGCAGCTGCTATGGCTGCTATAGTGGTAGTTCCACCACTGGGCAGGGGGCCCTGGGAGGATGGGCACCCTGGGCAATTGCCCAATTTGCCCCCCATGCCCCTAAAATATGGAGAATAAAGCTGAACTTTACAATATCGAGGTCCAAGCAAAAGTACAAAGCAGCACTAGATAATTCTAATTCACATCAGCAAATCTTTCCCTGTTATCTGCAGTAAATGGGCACCATGCGTGACTCTCTTTGCTATTAATGGAAAGAACAGGGCTATCAGGGCCAGCCTTAAACTGAACAATGTCCAGTGCAATGTCACACTATATGGTGTACTGTAGGGTGCACAAATATTCATATTATTCTTTAAACAATAGTACATACATTGACCAAATACAGCTGATACCACCAAAAATAGTATACTGTAAAGAACCTAAGTAGCAGGGTCATGTTATCAAAATACCACCATAAAGTGCTCAGATATTACCAACACACAGTGACCAAATAATATTTCCATAAATATAGTCATCTAATAACAATGCCATATAATATCTAAATTATACTGCTATACAATTAATATCAAGATTCATGGAGGTAGCAAGCCTCAGGTGCCAGGCCATCTGTGCTGCTCTCTTCAGAAGAGGTGCCCTGTGTGACTACACTCCTAAGGCCAGTCCTGATTGCCATAAGCATTTTGTGACAACACCTCTTTTTATAAGATAATGAATGCCCCATGTGACACATCAAGGCTGTTTTGCTATAACTTGAGTCAGTGCATGCAACTGCCTAACCATCTGCGTGGTCACACACAAATCACATGGTGATGTGAATAAACACGGTGTGATTGAAATTGATCACAACATCTCTCAGAAGGCTTGCTATTGGCGCCCTGAGAAAAAGAATCATGAATGATGGAGCACTGATGACATCATCTTGTAAGGTATCTTCTTTACAAGAAGCTGTCAATTTAGTTCTGCTCACCCTTCAACATAATTGTTGTGATCACTTCCCTCTAATCCTGCATCATCTTCCTTCGTATTATCCAATATTTTATCATCCTTTCTCCATGTCGCTACTCTCACATACAAAAAAATTATCGTTAAGGGCATCGCCACACTTTCTGTACCTCTCAATAATTGAGAGGCCTTTCCTCATTATAGGCCATTAATAGCCGATAGATCGGGGTCCGACTCCCGGGACCTCTGCCGATCAGCTGTTTTGAAGGTGGTGCAGCGCTCGTTCAAGCGCTGCTTCCGCGTCATATCATTGAAGTGAATGGGAGAAAAAGCTGCAATACCTGTGAATCGCTGCTAAATGCGTGTCGAAGATTCACAGTGAGCAAGAAGAAATGAAGGGGAAGCAGCGCTCATGCGAGCGCTGCAGCCTCTTTAAAACAGCTGACCCTGACTGATCAGTTATTGATGGCCTATCCTGAGGATAGGCCGTCAATTTTTATTGCCTGAAAAACCCCTTTAATAATACTTTCATACATTTTAATTACTGTCCTTTAACAATTAATCATTGCGGAGTACCACATCCCAGTTAATTCTACATTTGATATCAGAAGAAAAAGGATAATACATTTCTCCTAATCCATGTTATCAGATAAGGCCTCAAGCACACTTTAGTGAATTTCTTCAGTGTGCTATCTGTTTTTTCAACAGATAGCACACTGACCCATTCATTTCTATGGGGTCATGCACACTTCCAATTTATTTGCGGAACAGGTACTATTATTGTCCGTTTTTCCGGATCAGTCTCAACCACTCTATTCATTGGTCTGTTGAAACTGTGGACCGCACACGGTAGCCATTCGTGTGCGGTCCGTGTTTTGTGGATCCGTGATTTGCAACCGTATAAATGGCTACATATGTGTGCTTTAGGCCTTACCATGAAAAAATTGTGCTGTGTTTTCTTTTAATTATTTTTTGGAATGAGAGTTTTCTAGTGCTGCTTTATGTAAAAAATAATTTTTATTATTTTAGCTTACATTGTAGGTTATATATTATTTATGTGCAGCTCATGTACATGAGCTTGCTTATTCCACTGAGTAAAAAGGGTTTTCTTTTATATTGTGTTTTTAGAGTTAAAAGTCCATATAAAGCAACACATATTTTTAAATCGCCTTAAAACAGTTTTAAAAGCTGTATTCTTCCTCTATTTACTACGTTTGTGTTTAAGAGTCTAATTTTCTTCTACCGTGCATAGCTGTGTTAATCTTCACATATTCAATAAAGGCATGTATAAATGGAGCACTTCTCATGTCTCATTATTACTCATTATTTATATAGTGCTATCATTTTCTACAGCATTATAGAGTGTAGCAATTCCTGTCCCCAGTGGGGTTCAAAATCTAATTTTGCTATCTCAAGCATTCTTCACTTGGGCACACGCATAGTAATATACATTTCATTGGTAGTCAATTAAGCTATCAGTATGTTGTTTCTTTGAGCTTTGAACTACCTTGAGTTTACTTAGAGCTAAAATATTTCTTCAAGTTTTAAAAGAAAGGACACGATCACTAGGGCATTACAATTGTGTGTCTAGTTTAGTTATTTAGTTTGCTTGGGCTATGGAAAGTTTGGTGAAAGTTTGCACCATGTGCTTTTTTTTGGAAGCACATGTTCTTTTTTAAAAACCATGAAACCATGGACGGTAAGAACTCATTGTTACGTGCAGAAAATTCACAGAAAACACAACTGGATGGAACTGAGGAGCCGTTCATGGCCTCTGACTATACCCAGGAATTTATAAATTTGGAATATATATATATATATATATATATATATATATATATATATATATATATATATATATATACAGTCCGGCAATGGAAAAACACAGCACTCCAAAATAACAAAAAATCAGGC